>NC_139703.1:39926158-39948658 GCF_964188405.1 Protomyctophum parallelum | reverse complement strand
TGGGTGTTGTGGTGGTGGGCCCCCCCCCTGGGGGGTGGGGGGGCGGCCCCGGGGTCCTCCTCCCTGGAGGGAGGCCTGGGAACAAACCATTACATCATCCGTCACCAGCAGGTCGCAATTATTTTAGATTGATTGTGGTTATTTTTTTTTAATTTGTATTGATAACGAGCACCTTATCGATCAGGCTTATCGGGTCGTGTTCTTATCGAGCCCACTATCGAGCAGTTTCTATTGCGTGCGCCCAAACAGGGTGAGTGGGACCCTAGCAGCCGGAGCCGATTAAAAAAATTGAAAATAGCGAGGCCTTCTTACATCGATATAAAACGCCTTAGAACGAGTATACGCGTCCAGAGCACCAAGCGTTTTTTTTTTATAGGACGAGTATACTCGTGTTAAAGTTTTATTACACCCTAAAAACGTGAACTTTGAACATTCTGTGGACTTTCTGTGGTCTGGAGTTGTCTTTGGGGGTTTGGAAGCCTTTTGAGCTGCAATGAAAACAGGCAAAACAGTGAAAACAGTGACATCTGCTGGCAAATCCCATTGACATATATATGGGATTTGCAGGCTGTGACATCACAAACAGCAGGAAAATCAGAGCACTTGTTTGAGCCAGAAAGCCCCAGACCACAGAAAATCTACTGAATGTTAAAAGTTCTACAAAAGGTTCTACAAAAACTTTTTTTTAATGTCACAATCCCTTTAAAGATCCCAACCCTAATCTCTGTGGTCCTGTACCTGGAGGAGTGCGGCCCCCGGGGGGGCAGGGCGTGGCTGCCGTGCTTGGGCGGGCTGCTCTGGTGGTGGTTGCCGTGGTTCCCGTGGCTCCGCGGCGGCTCGTAGGAGGCGGAGCTCTGCCTCTTGGAGGCGGCGGAGCTGCGGTCCGAGCGGTCGCTCAGCTCTGCCGAGCTGTCGCTGGGCGGCTCGATGGTCAGAAGGGGGAGGCGGTCCACACGGAGGCGCTGTTGCTGCTGCTCCTGGGGGACGGTGACAGAACATTTAGATTTTAGTTTACTCATAAACTTGTGACTAAATTTGACTGAGGTGCTGCCATTGGATTTTTTTGAATTTTCATGTTATATGAAAGCAAGGAATCATAGCTTCAAATTGACATATTGGTTGTTCAGTTTGACCCACCAGTTTTGGAGATATGGCTTATAGAGTAATGTCTTGCAGAATAAGAAAAGAGTTGAGAAAACAGGCTTGAAAAGGTTCACTTCTGTGGTCTCTAACATTACACCTATAGCTTAGCTACATGTTTAAGCATTTATTTCATATTTACATGTCGATATCAGCTCCGACACTTATTTCAGACATGCTCTAGTATGTGTAGAGTCTGCCTGTGCTATGAACTCATTCTGAATTTTTTTAAAAATACGTTTTTTCTCCTCTGGTGAAAAGCTGGCAGGCTCTCAGTCAAATCTGGTCACTTTGGAATGAAAATTAATTTAGTTTTAGCTTTAGTCATCTGAAATGTTTTAGTGTTAGTCTAGCTTTAGTCGACTACATTTCATAAGATTTTAGTCGACTAAATCTACAGTTGATTTTGTCAACTGAAAATCAAGCCTTGATGGCTTTGTAATTTTTAGACTTAGACTTGGCTGCATGCTGAAAATAGCAGATCTTTCGGCAGTACCAAGCATAAAATGTAGTTCTACTTGATGTCTTCTGCACTAGCCCCTCCTAAACATTTTAGTCTAGTTTTAATTTGTTGACGAAATTCTCAGTATATTTACCCTTAGCTTTAGTCAAATAGCTTAGTTTTAATTTAGTTTATATTTAGTCTTCCTCAGTGGAAAAAAAGGTTGTCGACTAACCATATTCCGTCATAGTTTCGGTCGGCGCTAGGCCTTTAAGCAACTAGTCGACTATTCAACTAGTCGACTAGTAAATCCACTAGTTGACCTTGCTCGTACAAGTTGACTAGTTGATAAAAAAAGGCTTTTTATTTTCTCCTGTTTTTGTAGGCCTCAAGATCAGCTAGAATGCTAGATTATAGTCACCAATGTACACAGTTTTATTTATTTTTTACATAATAGGTAGTTAAACAACTAGTCGACTAGTAGACTAGGCAACTTTACTATCTACTATTTACTATTTACTATCTACTATTTTCAAGTGCATGTTTGTACTTGGTCATGATGTAATGACAATGTTGTTAATATCTGTCATGATGCTCGGCCTGTTGTTGTTCCGGTGTATGTTCATCATCTTGTAATTGTATCATTACTATATTGACTTATTGATACAATGTTGCGGGGAATAGGTGGGATGGGAGCGGCTAGTTTTGGGAGAGCTTTCTTTGTTGTTTGTTTTGTCCTTGATTATGTATGAATGTACTTGTATTGTCTTGTATTGTATTTGCTGTATGTTGCTGGACCCCCTCGAAAACGAGATGATACATCTCAAGGGGATATCCTTTCTCAATAAAGGTTCATATATATATATATAACTAGTCAACTAGTAAAAATGACTAGAAGTGAATGCCCTACCTGGCGCTCCAGGGAGGGCGTGCTGCGGCCGCTGGTGTCCGACATATCGCCGCCGCCGCCCTTGTCGACGTCCTTGCTGTGCGCGGCGGCCGTCGACCAGTAGTCCCCCTGCTGGGAGTTGAGCGAGCGCGGCCGCACGTCCGACTCGGTGCTGGACGGCCGGTCCGTGGAGCGGTGGGACAGCCCGCTGGACGGGGGGCGGTCCAGGGAGGACTGGTGGTGGTGCTGGTGGTGGTGGTGGTGCGACAGCGGCAGCGGAGGAGACAACTCCTCCTCGTCGATGTAGAGCGTGACGTCGCTGTACGACGCCCTCATCTCGTCCGCCGATTTGACCTGCGTGGTGGATGGACGCAGGGATTGGTCGGTTGGTTGAATGCTTTATAATGCTTTATTCAGACATTGTAGAACACAGTAAAGAAAGTGCAATCACGCCAACATTGCGGTCCTATGTGTTCAATTCATCATCGGGACATACTAGACAGTCAATGCAATGCAAATCATTGTCAATACCAGGAGCAATAAAAGCTGTATATATACACATACATCAGCATGAAGGGGGGACACTCTGGTGGCAAGCTAGAACATCAGTTCTCAACGTTTTCAGGCCCCCAATTTTTATTTATTTCAACTGGCGACCCCCCCACCCTGACAAGCACATGGAATTGTACGAGTTGACTATAGGTTCCACAGATACATATTATCTGTGACGTAGGGGCAGTCACATCTGATGTGTTAGGTCAAATTGGGTGGGCCGTGAACGAGAGCCAATACATTTGCATCCCCTGGCCTATACCTGGTAGCTGACAACGTCCCTTTCTGAGTCCTGGCGGCCTCTAGTGGCGGCGGCGTGCTGCTCGGGCAGGCCGTCCTCCCCGCCGTGCAGGCTGCGACAGTTCAGGGCGTCGTCGATGGACTCCGCCAGAGACTTCACCTGCCTGGAGAAGGCGTCCTCCAGCTCCGTGATGGCGTCTGCGAAGTCCGCCTGAGCCGCGGCGCCACCGGGGGAATTGGCGGCCGGGGGGACGACATCGGCGGCCATATTGTCCCCTCCTCCTCCTCCGCACTCGGAGCGCACTAGCGCGGCGCCCATTTTGCCGCCGCTGCCGCTGCTGCTGCCGTTCTCGCTCAACGACACCCGCTTCCCCTCGAAGTAGGAGCTGTGGACCTTCTCTGCGGGCCCGTCGAAGGAGAACTGCATCCTCATGTTGGAGAGGACGATGCGTCGGGACATGCGGTTCTCCGACATGGAGCTCCGCAGACGCTCAAAGTTCTTGTTCATCTGGTACTGGCGGAAGGCCGTCTGGATGGTGCGCGCCGCATGCCGGGTTATGAAGCGCCCTCCGTATTTGCGCTCCAGCATCTCCACCTTGCGTTTTAATTAAGAGAGGCACACGTTAACAGATATTAACCCATTCTGACCTGAGATCAGATTCTAAAAATGTCTTCTACATCCTGACAGTTTTTCTGAAAAAAGCTATGTTTCTATGTCAGTCGTTCTTTGATTTTTCAAAAATGGCAGACCTACAAGCTCATAGCGCGCCACTCGGTGGCGCGCTATGAGCTTGTAGATCTGCTGTTTTTCAATAGCTGAAGCATAACATAATGCTAACACCAAAAGGGGTTCCCGCCCCAAAATGGGTTAAAACATTCACTCTGAAAGAACATATTCAGAGATTTGCGAAACATTTTCACAAATCTTTTTCAAAAATAGCAGACCTACAAGCTCTATGATCTTGTAGATCTGCAATTTTTTCAATAGCTACACCAAAAGGGGGGAGGCCTGGGCCATGGCTCAGCGGTCCAGGCACCTTGGCTGGTAGTCCAGTCTGGCAGTGTGCCGCAGGTTCGAGTCCCGATCCCGACGGCCTTTACTGCTTGTCTTCCCCCCCCCCCATCTCTCTCCCCATTTCCTGTCAGCCTACTGTCTGTCCCTCCATAAAAAAATATTTAAAAAATAACGCCTAGAATGGGTTAATAAATGTCTGCTAGCCTTTTTTCATCAACGAAAAATAAATAATAACTAAATGATGACTAAATATACACACTGAACAGTGGTTCTACATAAAGTACTAGTGCCAACCAGGTGAAGAAATCACCTCTGCTAAATATTCAAGACTATTAAGATTGTTTTGGAGGTACTTCTGAACATATTGCTATAGTCTGACCTCTTCAAATGCTCTCCTCTTAAAATAATAACCGAAAATAGATTTACTCATCAATGTATCTATTTTCGGAATAAAACAATACAAGTTGGGAACCTGTGTTTTATACTGTCTTTACTGCTGAATCATCGCTGTAATTCTTATTAATTTACCCTCTGAGGTTTAATCAATCAATCAATCAATCCAGAATGTATTAAGCCACTCATAGAAATGAAGTAAGGCATTATAGTCAACCACCATTACAGTCAGTCGGTGCCATCTGGTTTAGATTAAGTATTTTATCTTTCAAATATGTCATGTCTAATTTATAAAGCTTCCACTGTCTCTCAGAGCATTGTCGTAAAGCTCCCCGTTTCTAGAGAAAAGTCCCACTTTATAATGCCAAATATCTGCCTCTTTTTGCACGTGAAATAAAATGCCCCTGTTTTGTTTTTGGCAGGGGCTTCATGGCCAGTCCTGGCCTGCATGTACATTTAAATGGTAAATGGTGCATTTATATAGCACCTTTTATCCAAGGCGCTTTACATAGATTGTGCATTACATTCACCCATTCATTCACACACACATTCATACACCGATGGCGGCGGAAAACCAATGCAAGGCACCAACCAGCACATCAGGAGCAATTAGGGGTTCAGTGTTACAATCCAGCCACTCTACCCCTGAGCCACCGCCGCCACTGTCATTTTGACGTTAGTCTACCCAAAACAAACAATGAAAACACCTAAAAACTGCGAGAGGGCAATGCATTTCTGCAGATCAAACACCAAAACACTACTCTGGTCATTTGGTTTGGTGGGGCTCTGGGGGCCACCCATTAAAAATAAATTAGACCACTAAACTAGCGTAATGTTACTACTGTGACTATTATTAGCATATTGTTTTGCTTGTTTTTTAGAAAGAAAAAACACTTGAATGTTGCATTGTTCAGTAGAAATGGGACACATGAGCTGTTTTGTTTGAGGACCTGTAAAAAGGGTATACATATATTTTCATTTTTATTATTTTAAGTTAACGGACAAAAGGGTAGACGTAATAAGCCTAGGCTTCAGTCTATACCTTTTTTTCCAGAATAAGAAAAATAAAAAAACTGATGAACTAAGAATGTTTTGTATGAAAAAAATAAAAATAAAAATAAACTAAACTAACCTATTTCTGCCACATCTTTATTTTAACTTTGACCCCTCTGTCACATGGAACTACGCCAACAGCAGCACAATACCATAGAAGGGAATAGGTGAACAATACAAAGTACGCTTATTTTGTGCATAAATTGTGCATAATGAAGCTGTTGCAAAATACCTTTGCAACAGCTACATTAAGTATTTCTTACAGCTTTAAGTCCAAAACTCTGAACTAACCCTTTTAAAGTGCTCTTAGCCGGGGGGGAGCCCACAATTGGACAGGACCTGTGATGTCATGCCCCTTTAATTTGGTAATTAAGGTCCACAGAATGAGAGGCCTGCTCTGGTCATTAAGGTCCACAGAATGAGAGGCCTGCTCTGGTCATTAAGGTCCACAGAATGAGAGGTCTGCTCTGGTCATTAAGGTCCACAGAATGAGAGGCCTGCTCTGGTCATTAAGGTCCACAGAATGAGAGGCCAGCTCTGGTCATTAAGGTCCACAGAATGAGAGGCCTGCTCTGGTCATTAAGGTCCACAGAATGAGAGGCCTGCTCTGGTCATTAAGGTCCACAGAATGAGAGGCCTGCTCTGGTCATTAAGGTCCACAGAATGAGAGGCCTGCTCTGGTCATTAAGGTCCACAGAATGAGAGGCCTGCTCTGGTCATTAAGGTCCACAGAATTAGAGGCCTGCTCTGGTCATTAAGGTCCACAGAATGAGAGGCCTGCTCTGGTCATTAAGGTCCACAGAATGAGAGGCCTGCTCTGGTCATTAAGGTCCACGGAATGAGAGGTCTGCTCTGGTCATTAAGGTCCACAGAATGAGAGGTCTGCTCTGGTCATTAAGGTCCACAGAATGAGAGGTCTGCTCTGGTCATTAAGGTCCACAGAATGAGAGGCCTGCTCTGGTCATTAAGGTCCACAGAATGAGAGGTCTGCTCTGGTCATTAAGGTCCACAGAATGAGAGGCCTGCTCTGGTCATTAAGGTCCACAGAATGAGAGGTCTGCTCTGGTCATTAAGGTCCACAGAATGAGAGGTCTGCTCTGGTCATTAAGGTCCACAGAATGAGAGGCCTGCTCTGGTCATTAAGGTCCACAGAATGAGAGGTCTGCTCTGGTCATTAAGGTCCACAGAATGAGAGGCCTGCTCTGGTCATTAAGGTCCACAGAATGAGAGGCCTGCTCTGCCGAAAATATCGCGAGAAAAATAGTTATGGACATTTTTGTATACCACACCATATTTCCCAAATTGCATCATGCTTTAAGTAGCATGTGACAATTGTGTCAAACTAGGTTTTCTTGATTCTGAATCCATTCCAAGCATTAGTTTTGCATGAAAAACACATTTTGGCAAGTGGCTTTGGCCGAATTTCGGCCAAAGCCACTTGCCAAAATGAGTGACCTCATCACTTTTGTGCTGACATCACATTTTTGATGACTGCTATGGCCATTTTTAGGCCAAGGAGTGTTTTTCGTGCAAAACTAATGCTTGGAATGGATTCAGAATCATGAAAACCCCCTAGTTTGACATGTCACAATTGTCACATGCTATACTTAAAGCATGATGCAATTTGCCATATATTGGTTGTCTATGATGTGGTATACAAAAATGGCCATAACTTTCTTTCCGCGATGTTTTCAGCAGAGCAGGCCTCTCATTCTGTGGACCTTAATGACCAGAGCAGGCCTCTCATTCTGTGGACCTTAATGACCAAATTAATAGAAAAAACACAAATGTGGCCTGTGGCTCCCCGGCTATCTAAACAAACATTAAAAAGTCCATAGACTTGGCTGCCGTAATTTCAACGTTGGCGGTGCTAGCGGCCCTCAAAAAGCCGTGATTTGTGTGAGTGACCTGCATGGGAGCTGAAACTCTTTCAACAGGTCCATATATAGAAGTCATATCAATCATCAAAATGGTTTAGCCAGAGAATGGTCACTGGATTGATGTTTTGGACTCGATTATAATGACATCACAATGTCGTCGTCACAATCACAGCCTTTAAAATAAAATGTCAACTAAACAAAATGTCATTCAGCAACTTCTACCAACGGATCCTATTGGTTGTAAGAACTTCTGAAGACTACAGTCTGTCTGCTGTGTAGCTGAACACACTGTCTGTCTGCTGTGTAGCTGAACACACTGTCTGCTGTGTAGTGAAGGCGAATTGTCAATTTGTTTAACCTCACGCGACATCTGTGCTTCTGATCCAATAAGTGCTATCACACACAGTAGGACTTAAACAGTAACAAGACTTGAACAACTCAACTTGATCCGCGGTGCGAGAAATGCCATGCTGGACGGTACATCTGAAGGGAGGACTGGGGAGATACAGACATGCTGCAGTAGCAGTGGAGCACGAGGTGTATTACTTTGGAGGATTCGGTGACCCAGATACACCCAGCAATGTGCCCAAGCTTGGTGTCAATGTTTTCAACACAGTGTCTTTATGCTGGAGGAGGTTTCCTCCGGTGACAGCTGGCACAAGAAAAGGTCACCCAATTGATGTTCCCTCCATGCACTGGGGCTACACAGCTGTACTGATAGGAGATACCATCTACCTCTGGGGAGGGAAGCCTTACTGTAACGTGCTTTATGCATTTGATGTCGCCACCCACCGTTGGTTCAAACCCAGGGTGTCAGGGACTCGACCGGAGGGGAGGACCTCCCACTCAGCCTGTGTCTTGTGGAAGGTCATGTTTATCCATGGAGGATACAACAAGCTGACAGGATGGACTAATGACACCTACAAGTTGGACACCACCACAATGGCCTGGACTTTAATCGACACCGGAGGAACTGAACCACTTGTTTCAACTCATCACTTTGCCACCATCATCGGGACAAAGATGTTTGTATTTGTATTTGAGGACTACACACTCCCCGTCAGCGTGTTTGACACAGAGACCAACCTCTGGCTAAAGAACACGCCTCATGCACGTATTTTTGTACACAAAAATTGCTACATCGTTCAGCCCTTATCTACACTGGGGATCTGTACATATATGGTGATGAGCAATATGGCGAACGGAAGATTAACGATTAGCGTGTGTAAGTTCAATGCAGAGACCTTCACCTGGAAGAAAGTTCAGGCCAAAGGGAAAGGCCCATGTCCAGTGCATTTTGATTATTTGATTATTAATAAATGTAGCTGTGTTATGGTGGGAAATCGTATCATCTCATCGAGCTGGTGACCTCTTCATACTAGACTTGAGTCCTCCTAGTCTAAAGATGTCATGTAAGCTCGCTGTTATTCGGTACGGTCTGGAACAGTGGGAACTCCCACACAACATCAGGTGGGAACTGGCAACCATGCCAACCAACAGCAACAAGAAGAAGAACAAATAAAGTCCTTAAAACAACGCCTCGCTGCACAGATAACTGCCAGCAGGTGCAACAAGCGTTGCTGCTTGGCCGTCTCTGTCTCTTTTCCCTTCATTTTTTCAATTTATCAGGAAATTAAAAATATACATTTTTCATGAAATTAAGAAAACCGTATATTTTGAAAGCAAAGCAATACCGCCCCCCCCCATCAAAGTTGGTGTTGTGACTTTTTTTGTCAATTACTTCCATGAGAGGGAGCGACAGTTTGAGGGTCCAATGGAGTTAAGAGGTTTTGTCCAAAGCACTTTTTACTACTTTCCATTGGTTCAATATTTTCGAAACAACACACAGACGTAAAGGGTGTTCAATAGAACTGATTTATGCAAAAAAAAAAAGAAAAAAAAAAAAGAGTTATGAGGTTTCCTCCCGACAGCAACGATATATATTTGTGTCCCTAATTTTTTCTTATTTATTTTTTAAATATAAAATATTCTGTCCCAATTTCTTCCCCTTTTTTGTCTTTTTATAACTTGTATGTTTCTCTGTCACAACCTCCCAGACGTTGTTTTCTGTTCGTTTGTCGGTCCAGTGCGTTTTGTTATGTCTTTCCTGTTAGCTCATCATAACATTAACTGCTGCTGTAGCCACTCCCTCCGCGCTGCGACGTTCAGAGTATGGGGTTTTACTCCCATTGGCTTAGGAGGCAGCCAATCATCATGACTATAGGTCTTACTTTTCAGGATTCCAATTCAAAAATAGTAAAAAAAAAGAAAATATTCAGGATTTAAATTCAAATATAGCAAGAATAGCTGATACTATTCTGGGCTTGCTGGAGCAAGCCCACAATAGAGAACTAAGACATGAAATCACCCAACTAACTACATCTCCTACCTATCATAATGTACTTTCAGACAGACAGATCTACAAGCTTAACGAGTCACACTGCGACATATTGTTGTCATCTTGTAGATCTGTTCTTTTTTTGGCAAGCGCCTGCAGTGACGGAGAGCATAATTAAAGGAGCCTCTCTATGCTCAACTGGAGCCGGAAGCAATATATTGATAACAATGTTTGTAATATCGTGATGGAGGGAAGCAATATATTGATAACAATGTTTGTAATATAGTGATGGAGGGAAGCAGAGTGTGTGTGTGGTTGATGTCATTCCAGCGTACACGCATTAGATGAGACAGAAAATGTTCTTATTATAGTTTAACCACCCATTCTTTTGGTGTTTTAAGCATTATGTTATACTTTAGCTATTTTTTGGAAAAACATATTTTCAGCTGGGGGTCGGTGGCCAATTAGATATAATTTCTGGGGTCCTTGACATGAAATAATATAAAAACCTGCACCGACACAGAAACATAGGGAAACTGTCAGGATTCAGAAGTTATTTTTTTATAGAATCGGCCTCAGGTCTAAATGGGTTTAAGGGGCACATCATCCCTTTTCAGCCTACAGTATCTTCATAATTGGTCCTCACAAATAATGCTTGTTATAAGATGGTACCGGTTTCTGTCTACTCTCTATGGGCACACACGCCCACGCCCACACACACACACACACACACACACACAAACACACACACACATACACTAAATGAAGACGAAGACCGTACGGTGGACTCCATGTTGCTCCCTGGAAGGAAAGAAACATGCGCAATGGGCTATATGCAGCCAACACCTCCGCGTTCAGCTTCCTTGGTCTCAGTTGCGCATGTTTCTTTCCTTCCAGGGAGCAACATGGAGTCCACCGTATACGGTCTTCGCTTCCTAACCTTATTTAATGAACCTCGACTTTGACAAAGCCGCACGTATACCTGTTTGTCCTGGAGGTCGGCCGACAGCTCATAGCTCTCGGACAGCGAGCGGGAGCGTTTCAGGGCCTCCTCCTCGGCCTGCTTGCGGAGGACGTGGGAGTGCGAGTGTTGCAGCTTGGGCCTGCGGGGGCGCTCTCTGTGCTCTCGATGGAGTCCGCCGCCGGGCAGCGGCGCGGCCGTCACGTGGCGGTGGTGGCGGTGGTCGTGGGGGTCGCCGTACGGCTGGCTGTCCGGATGCTCCGGAGAGCCCCGCCCCTCGTCGTGGCTCACTGGCGCCCCCCTGTGGCTGTAGCTCTCCAAGGAGGAGGAGCCCCCCACCTCACTGCCGGGACCATCGCCTTCGACACTGAGGAAGAGACAAAGACAATGGAGAGCCTGGGGTTAGTCTACATGCAGCGAGGGGTTCCCAAACGTTTCAGTCCGCGGAAATAATCAAATTTTGAACTGGGGACCCGGACCACCCCACCCTGGCACGCACCTGGAATTGTAGGCATAATGACATTTAGTTCGACTCTGTTTCACAGATAAATATTGTGAAAATAGTCGAGCTCACACTGGGAGGCGTTGTTGATCTTGTAGATTGGCTATTTCCTACAAGCAGAAACATACTGTATACAGTACATACGAAGCGACAGGTTTTGAGCTCGTAGATCTACTACGTTTTGGACACACAAGGTTTCCACCCGACAGAGACAATTATGTACACAAACAACAACGAGCAAATCTGTTTCGTCATCTCGGGGCAGACGGCACTGATTTGACAGATATGAAAACTGCATTGAGAGATCGGACCACGAGTCACAGACAAGGTCAGAGAGAGAAGATGGACGGGCACTGCGTCCGGCTCCCGGAACTGGAGGCGAGCAAACTGACACTGTGGGAACCGAACCCAGCCCAGCAGAGCTCAAGACCCTGATATGATGCTAGACCCAGAGGGAGTGGAGGGCAGTGATTCACCAGTCCCTCCTGATATGATGCTAGACCCAGAGGGAGTGGAGGGCAGTGATTCAAAGACCCTGATATGATGCTAGACCCAGAGGGAGTCGAGGGCAGTGATTCACCAGTCCCTCCCGAGTGGGTGTTTGTTGACTACACCACACTCTTACATCGCAATGGACAGCTTTATTATTCATTCATTCATGCATTGGGAGGTGAAGCGGCGAACAGTCGACGCCAGCGTCCTCACTTCCCACATTCACACAACAATGGTGGCGAGCTCACACCGACCGACTCATTGGAGGCAGTGTGGGGTTCAGTGTCTTGCCCAAGGACACTTCGACATGTGGACAGGAGGAGCCGGGATTTGAACCGCCGACCCAGGGATCATTGTACGACCTGCTCTACCTCCTGAGCCACAGCCGCCCTACATCAGGCTACCGAACAGATGCCACTTTAAAGGAGCAAGGAGCATGTCGTTTAAAGGACACTGCATCTAATTGGTGGACTGTGACAAACCAATTACATCATCGACAGGGTTTCCAAGCTAATATTTTCACTTCCTAGAAAGTTAGCATGCTGAAAGTCATTGTTCTTAAATGTAAAAAGTCAGTTTGAAATCTTCAATGTCACTGGCAGGTTTAGAAACTGTCCACAGCCCTCCTCTGACACACAGAGTGAGTAGACATGAATGGTGCCAACCGTGCAATCTTATAATGAGCATTAGTGAGGACCAATTAGGCTAGTATATGAAGATAAGTTTGGAAATGGGTAAAGAGCTCATTTAACTTCTTCTGCCGGGCCTCAAAGTAGTAAATGTGAACATAAAACTCACAGGACTAAACAGAATTAGCATGATGCATGTTGTATCTCTGTGACAAACTACATGTATAGCTACATGTATGTCTGTGTTACAGGACAAACGTCCTTGGCACCCTAGGGTGCCGTGATAAGTCCAGAGGTGCCGCGGAATACTTTGACAACAAACTAAATAACTCATTTCAGTTTAACCACACCAAATCTCTTCTCGAAAAATAGCACATGTCTACAAGCTCGTACGAGCTTGTAGACATGTGCTATTTCACTTTCACCCCATACATATATAATAGAGGTTATGCGCATGCTTAAAGTGAATGGCACATCGAGTGGTAAATCGAGTGGCAAAGCAACATGCAAAGTGAGTTTAACATTGTTTAATGCAATCAATTGGGACTTTTCTGTTTGGATGCATGGGTTGTCAAGGCCTGCTGAAAGTAGTTTTTTGACACTCAGTAGGCCTTCCTGCATAACTTCCTGCATAACTAAGTGCTTTACATAGATTGTGCATTCACCCATTCACACACCGATGGTGGAGGAAACCATGCAAGGCACCAACCTGCACATCAATTTACAATTTTGACATTTAGCAGACACTCTTAATCCAGAGCGATTTACAGTAAGCAAGAACAAAAGACATGGTAATACAGTGATAACAGATAGGCATCATGAATCACACATATTACGCTAAAACAGTGGAATATCTATATAAAGAAACTATGCATATACTAGATACTAGATAGATAGATACTATGTCTACATAAAATACTATCTAAGTTACATAAGTTGAGCCTTTGCATACGCCTGTAAGGGGCTACGCGCTACATCATCGGGAGTAATTACGGGGTCAGGGTCTTGCTCGAGGACACTTTCAACACAAACTCTGGGTAATTCAGGGGCGCCCTGAGCCCTGAGCTATATGAGAACTGAGTTAGAGACAAATCAGAATGCAAACAAAGTTCCTGTGAAGTCTAGACGCTGTGACAGATAATTGTCTCGTCCCTGATCTCCGGAGAGCAAGGTCGCACTGTCGTGACCGCCTGTCTGCCTGCCCTGTTCCATCTGTGCAGCCACACAGATGCAGGCAGACAGGCAGACACCCTGTCTCCCTGCCTGTCCCCTCTGTTATAAGCCAGACAGATGCAGGCAGGAAGGCAGGTAGGCAGACAGGCAGACAGGCAGGTAATCAGAATTAACCCATTCTGACATGAGATCAGATTAAAAAAATGTCTTCTACATCCTGACAGTTTTCTGAAAAAGCTATGTTTCTATGTCAGTCGTTCTTCGATTAAAAAAAAATAGCATATCTACAAGCTCGTAGCGCTCCACTCGGTGGTGCGCTATGAGCTTGTAGATCTGCTATTTTTCAATAGCTAAATTATAACAATGTTTAAAACACCAAAAGGGGTTCCCGCCCAAAATGGGTTAATGATGGCCTCCCTGCCTCCGGGGGCAGCGCAGCAGATGCTCTGCCATGAGCAGTGATGCATACACATGCTGACATTCCTGCCTGATGGCTTGTGATTGGAAGGGACGGGCGGTCGCCGGTCACGGGGGTAATAGGGAGCGCTCCACTGTGTTCAGTTGGGCCGTCACACAACTAGGGGAGGCGAGGACTTTCCATTCTGTCCCTCTCGGAATATAACTCGGACGGGACGGCGCCGAGTCGGCTCAAGTGAACTTCGGCATGGCGACTCGCTCGCTTCAGCCTCTCGTGGCTCAAGTTCGCTTGATCAATACCGCGGTAACTTGGTCAATATCTACACTTTATCGCCCCCAAAAATAAATAAGGCTTTGCGGTTTGCGGGATTCCATCGGAGGTGTGTGTGGGTTAGGAATCTAATGATGGGTGAGGTACGCCACCGAGCTGGGCGCTGAAATGGGGTTTTTGAGCTGTGTTAGAATGTGAGAACGTCCTGCTACTTCCTACTAGCGGTAGGGCGAAAGGCCGCAGCTGAAACAAGTGCTTCCTAACGTCTCGCCTCCTATGGATACAATAATAGCCTCAGAATGACACATACGACACTACAACATATACTATACTACAACATATACAATATACATATACTGTTGTGACGAAAAGCCAGAAGGCAAAGCTCTCCGTCTACCGAGCAATCTTCGTTCCTATACTAACACCTATGGTCATGAAGTGTTCCTACTATCACCTATGGTCATGAAGTGTTCCTACTCTCACCTATGGTCATGAAGTGTTCCTACTCTCACCTATGGTCATGAAGTGTTCCTACTCTCACCTATGGTCATGAAGTGTTCCTACTCTCACCTATGGTCATGAAGTGTTCCTACTCTCACATATGGTCATGAAGTGTTCCTACTATCACCTATGGTCATGAAGTGTTCCTACTCTCACATATGGTCATGAAGTGTTCCTACTATCACCTATGGTCATGAAGTGTTCCTATACTCTCACATATGGTCATGAAGTGTTCCTACTCTCACCTATGGTCATGAAGTGTTCCTGCTCTCACATATGGTCATGAAGTGTTCCTACTATCACCTATGGTCATGAAGTGTTCCTACTCTCACCTATGGTCATGAAGTGTTCCTACTATCACCTATGGTCATGAAGTGTTCCTACTCTCACATATAGTCATGAAGTGTTCCTACTATCACCTATGGTCATGAAGTGTTCCTACTATCACCTATGGTCATGAAGTGTTCCTACTCTCACCTATGGTCATGAAGTGTTCCTACTCTCACCTATGGTCATGAAGTGTTCCTACTCTCACCTATGGTCATGAAGTGTGGGTCATGACTCAAGACCGAAAGAATAAGGTCGCGAATACAAGCGGCCGGAATGAGTTTTCTTCGACGGGTGGCTGGCGTCTCCCTTAGAGATAGGGTGAGAAGTTCAGTCACACGAGAGAGACTCGGAGTAGAACCGCTGCTCCTTTGCCTGGAAAGGAGTCAGCTGAGGTGGTTCGGGCATCTGGTTAGGATGCCTCTCAGGCGTCTCCCTAGGGAGGTCCTCGACGCACGTCCCACTGGGAGGAGACCCCGGGGCAGACCAAGGCGCAGTTGGAGGAAACACATCGACTCACTGGCCTTGGAACATCTTGGAATCCCCCAGGAGGAAGTCACTAATGTTGCTCTGGAGAGGGAAGTCTGGAGCACTCTGGTGGAGATGTTGCCCCTGCGACCCGACTACGGATAAGCGGTTGAAGCTGGATGGAACACATGTGTTCAGTTCAGATGGCTACAGACTATGTGATTATGTCATTCAGGTTCGATTTGGAGTCCCAGAGATTAACGTGACATTTGTTTCTCTCCCAATACACTCATTTCTTACTGAGAATTATCCAATCTTTTAGCGTGCGCATGCGCGTGTGCACACGCACGCGCACGCACGCACACAGAGAAAATAGGGTATTTGTAGAGATCCTCAAGGGGAAGTGACAGTGACTTGTCTGCATTTGACCTAGCAGTGAGCGCATGTGGGGGAGCATTTGGAAGTTAAGTGTCTGTTTCAGGGACAATTCTCTGCAGTGCACCAGTGAAAGTGAACTTCTTCAGGCCCAGATTAATGCCTGCTTCACGAAAACCTTTCTTGTGACCACCGCGCTCTGACCTGTCGTGCGTTACCCGTTCAAATCATATCGGTAATGGGTCGCACTACACCAAGACTGCATTTTTGTTTTGTTTTTATTTTTGCATAATGGAAGACAAACGTTTCGGCTATCCAGCCTTCATCAGTATGATTCATCACATCAGTGCCTGCTTCACAGCACAGCAAGGAAACGGCCCTGGATAAGAATTAACCCTGCATTTTGGGCGGGAACCCCTTTTGGTGTTAGCATTATGTAATGCTTTAGCTATTGAAAAATATCAGATCTACAAGCTCGAGCTTGTAGGTCTGCTATTTTTTTTAAATCGAAGAACGACTGACGTAGAAACATAGCTTTTTCAGAAAACTGTCAGGATGTAGAAGACATTTTTAGAATCTGATCTCAGGTCAAAATGGGTTAATGAATGAACGAACGAACGAACGAACGAACGAACGAATGAATGAATGAATGAATGAATGAATTAATGAATTAATGACTTAATTGAAGTGTCATGCCACCTCGTGGCCTATCCCTCATGGGATTATATGATGCCTTTTCATACAGTTACAATTATTCGGATATTATACACGTCTTTTTACACTGGATAAGAATGCTACAAATAGCACTACAGGCGCCAAATGGGAAGACATCATCAGAAACACACAAGGCCAGAGAGAGAAGGATGAGACTGGCAGGGCACTGTAACCTCGTGTAGCGATACTATTATCACGGCATGGATATTAGTCTCGCCCCTCTCAGTGTTAGGGTGGGGGAAAAAAATCACGGCACGTCATCTTTAAAATCCCAACTGATCCCAAACCCTAAACTCAGGGACGTACTTACATAGATAATTAGATATCAAAGGGGGCTTCAGCCCCTGCCCTTTTACCAGTCTGTAAAACTTGAACTCAGCATTTTGCGTTTAAAGGAGAATTCCATACTAAAAGGCTTTCTTACCTTTCTTTGTAGTTGTTACGTCCCCATCAAAGAGGTCCAGGTGTTATTCTGTGCAAAAGCTCCTAATTGGCTATTTCCCCTACCATAAGCCCTAAATGAATTGCATTGAATTGAATGGGATGTATGGGGTGTTGTGCTAATTCGCTTATTTCCATTGAAATAAGTAGTAAAGTGTGCCGCTTGGGTTATTATTTACATTATGAAGAGAGGATATATACAAAATAATTATAATTTTGAGCGATAGAAATAAGCGAATTAGCACAACACCCCATACATCCCATTCAATTCAATGCAATTCATTTAGGGCTTATGGTAGGGGAAATAGCCAATGTGGAGCTTTTGCACAACATAACACCTGGACCTCTTTGATGGGGACGTAACAACTACAAAGAAAGGTAAGAAAGCCGTTTAGTATGGAATTCTCCTTTAACAAATGTGTTTAGAAATCCATGTCGTTACACCGCATTTCCACTAGCTAAAGAGTGCTGGGTTGTGCCACGAAAATAGCTGATCTACAAGCTCTCTGCGACGCATTGTTGAGCTTGTAGATCTGCCATTTTCACTAATAATTTTGTCCAAAGGTGCCCTCTTACGGGATTTCAGCCCCTGCCTCTCCAACACTCCAATTACATACATGAGGAAGGGAGGACAATTACATACATGAGGAAGGGAGGACAATTACATACATGAGGAAGGGAGGACAATTACATACATGAGGAAGGGAGGACAATTTACAGAGCATGTCAGCGCATAATGAGGCTTGCCTTGGACACCTGCCACCCTCTGATTATAATTAATTTTCCTTGACAGCGTGCTATCCCTTCAAACGGGATTCAGTAACATGACGCGACGTCTAAGATCCCCAAGTCCCTTATATAATTATTCCCACAATATATTATGTACAAGCAACGCAGAACTAACACACACACACACACACTAGGCAACAATACGCAATACAATACTGTGTGAAACTATCCAACAACACATGGTATATAAAAGTTAACATAGAGTTTGACACCGACACTCACTCACATGCACCGTACGTCCTTACCAGCATAGCTATAGTTTCCCGCTCTATAGTATCTATAGACTTTGTTCAAAACGCCACATGTCACCTCAAAAACACAGCCATTGTCACCTTCCCTCTCTCTGTGTGGTGCGTGCAGGCTCCAACGTGGCTGTGACTCCCACAGTGTGTGTGAGTCACCTTCCAGCCTGTCCACATCGTGTGTGTGTGTCGTCCCCCCCCTCCCCATGCTCCCCCTGTGAGCGACAGCAACTACACTGGGACAGCTGGGAGGGGGACAACTTCCTCCTGTGTGTCACTGGAGATAAAATCAAGGAGGAAGGGACACGGCCGGTCAGCCTTGAGGTGGTTTTAGGAATGTGAGCGAGGCACAGGGGCTTCACAACAGGAAGACCACGGTGTAACCCGTGTATTAATAGTAGAGACCGGGTCAAAGGGGAAACCCCTGGACACTGCACTGACGCTCTTCTGACGCTGATTTATGTTTCTGTTTCTGATCTGTGTACACACCACCGAAAAACGTGGACATGCCTTATACAAAAGTCAAACTGAAAGCTAACCTTGAAATACAAGTGAGGGCCCCACCATATACCCCTCCCCTCCTTTCTCTGTATGCATTTTTGCTGCTGTGAGATTTTACGGACAGTGTATGTATGTCATTACTGTATATACATATATACAGTGGCGGCTCTAGCTGATGTTGGTTGGAGGGGCTGAAGAAATCTTATGCTACGGGCCAATATACGATAGTATATGCTGATTGATTTATTAACAGTTTGCAGAATTACAGTACATTTCAAGTACAACTCAATACAAAAACATGCTATCCATTGTTCACCCTATACTACAGCATGTCCACAGAATACTGGTCTACAGCAACAACAGCATCAACATCACATTCCACAACAACCCAGCCAGTACCCATGCAGTGCTACTCAGAAAATCTATTACACTATGCTACCCAACTAGTTCAACCTGCAGCAATAGCATCATATTCCAGATATCAAAGTACAGCAATGACACTACTACAGGCCTATACTTTGTTACAGCAAATGCTCCACAACAACAGAAGTGCATGCCCACAAAAAAACACTCCACTGAACATTGTTTGTATTTGTATGTACAGATAGCTGCTCTTATACTGTCATTAATAATAACAGTACGCATGCACGCACACACACGCACGCGCGCAACTGGCGCAAACGGGCCGTTTGCGCCAGTTGCGTTGCGCGCGTGCGTCGGTGCCGTTTCGAAACAAGTAACTTGCAAGGCACACACATAGAGTTATTATACTGGGCACACACACATGCACGCACGTGCGCACGCACACGGCACCGAAACAACACTAACACACGCACACAAACACAGCCTCTCTCTCTCTCTCTTCCCAACTCAATGAGAGCTCGAGCCACTTTCAATGTGATTAAACCAGCGATTATGTTTCTTAACTTTGTGAGATGAATGAAGCAGACCACTCTACCTTTCTGTGCGTCCGGTGTCTGCCCCAAGCAAGAATTTCAAACTCACAAAACGTATTTTGTCTCCTTTCCTTTTGTTATATCCAAAATGGACGATATGCTCCCAGTCTCTTAACTTAATTTTCCCCTCCACGGACACGGGACAAAACGGATTATAAAGTAAATAAACTTATTTCATTTAAAATAGGCTACTTCTTTCACATCATAAACAACCACACACAAGCAGGTGGCCACGTGCTGTGATTGGTCAATAGCCAATGACCTCACGGTCTTAGGGCTGAGCACAGCCCTCTATTGGCTCTGGGGCTGAGAGATTGTAGCCCCAATGGCAAGTAAACCAAGCAGGCGTGTCTTGGCAGCTGTCAATCATTCAACGCAATGAAAGCCAATGGAAGCATTTTGGGCTGTAAGAAATCAGCCCATTTTGGGCTATTTTGTGTTTTTCTTGTAACTATTTGATGCTGTTGCTGCTTTAGATTATACCAGAATATAAAAGTATCTATTCTAAAACATTTTAATAATAATTTCTCATCTTTACTCCATAAGATAGGGGGGGCTCAGCCCCCCTTGCCCATAGATACGAGCCACCCCTGCATATATATATACATTTGTAACAAGTTGTGAGCATGCGGAAGTGGCCGCCTATACGCCTGTGCTCCGCGGGCCGCGATACGTCACCGACCGACCTGACCCTCTGTGTTTTCAACCCAGCTCCGCGGTTTGCCTTCCCGGGACGCGATGGGCCGAGAATACACAGTACACGGACAGTACAGAATACACAGTACACGGACAGTACAGAATACACAGTACACGGACAGTACAGAATACACAGTACACGGACAGCGGACACACGACATTCACTGACAAACAACAATGTGTGACACCGATTTGTGGCGTTAGATGTGAGGCCCCCTGAGGCTCTTTCCACCGCGCCTCAAGTCTATTTTAGGCTGCTCCGGTGCGTCTCCGGGAAACAGGACTGGTATAAGTTTAAAGTTAAACCCTTTTTTTGATAACCTGACTCCGCCAGATGGGGGCGGTATTGATTCACAAGTTCACAAACACAGCTCTCCATCTTGAATGGCTGACGCAGTATAGCGATGAACCGAACCGGCCGCGGTTCGGACCAATCAGTGGCAGCTACGGACGGAATTGACCAATCGCCTAGTGCCAAGTAGCTTGAAAAATAATAAGTGCCTTATTCAGCGATTGGCTTGCAGTGATACTAGATGGAAGTAGTTTGTGAAACGAGTGTGAGGCAAAGCTTCTTCAATCTGGTGAGAGTCAGGTTCTGTTTCTGCAGGGTGCCAGTAAAAAAAAGAGACAAGGTTTCGATGTAACCATAACAACTTGCTCAGAGTGCGTCCACTAAAGAAAGTAGGCTTTCTAATAACGCAAAGCCGCCATTGTATTGGTGAGTAGCAAAAAAACTATCTTTATATTTTCGCTACAGACGAGAGACTGGTCTGCATTTTATGCGAGCACAGGAAGAGAAGAGTAACATAGCTCTAATGCACAGGCATTAGAGCTATGGACCAGAGCTATGGACCAGAGCTAGCAGAGACTAGAAGAGAAGAGTAGCATAGCTCTAATGCACAGGCATTAGGGCTATGGACCAGAGCTATGGACCAGAGCTAGCAGAGAAGAGTAGCATAGCTCTAATGCACAGGCATTAGAGCTATGGACCAGAGCTATCAGAGACTATAGAAGTGCAGCGTCATGGTGTCAGTGTGTGTGTAGAACCAGAGACTATAGAAGTGCAGCGTCATGGTGTCAGTGTGTGTGTAGAACCAGAGACTATAGAAGTGCAGCGTCATGGTGTCAGTGTGTGTGTAGAACCAGAGACTATAGAAGTGCAGCGTCATGGTGTCAGTGTGTGTGTAGAACCAGAGACTATAGAAGTGCAGCGTCATGGTGTCAGTGTGTGTGTAGAACCAGAGACTATAGAAGTGCAGCGTCATGGTGTCAGTGTGTGTGTAGAACCAGAGACTATAGAAGTGCAGCATCATGGTGTCAGTGTGTGTGTAGAACCAGAGACTATAGAAGTGCAGCGTCATGGTGTCAGTGTGTGTGTAGAACCAGAGACTATAGAAGTGCAGCGTCATGGTGTCAGTGTGTGTGTAGAACCAGAGACTATAGAAGTGCAGCGTCATGGTGTCAGTGTGTGTGTAGGGTCAGAGGATCAGTGTGGTCAGAGCCCGGGTCCGTTTGGCTCAGTGGCAGTAAATTGGATCTTATTCAACAACCACTTTAATCTGATCACCACACACACACGCACGCACGCACACGCACACACACACACGCACGCACGCACACATGCACACACAGGATGCATTAAATGAGCATGATCTCTGTAGCGTTCAGAGATTGTGGAATAGTTGTCCGACTACATGAGATTATGCAGGAAGTATGACGACAACACTACAGCTAAAGCTCTGCACAGCACAGCTCTATAGAGCTAGAACACAACACAACTAAACATCCTCTGCTGATACACTGTTGTCATAATGTGAATGTGATCTCTCGCTGTCTCTCTCTGCCTCACGTCAGGACTGAGTGGCCGCCGTGTCTGCTGTCGCAATAACTGATGGGTAATCCCAACAACTGCCACCCTATACAATATATTTGAACAGATCTGTTCGAGTAAAATTCTGCCCGGCCGTGCAGCACTTTGCAGAGCGCATGCAGGAACAGCAGCTGTACATCAATCTGAATGGGCGGGCAGTGGAAGATGAGACATGAGAGCAGATACACCTCAATCTGATGTTTGCTTCTCAAACCTTTCAATCAACGTCCAGC
>NC_139703.1:39856158-39916158 GCF_964188405.1 Protomyctophum parallelum | reverse complement strand
ATGATAAATAACAATTTTCTCTGCGGCTCCGCCGCGTAATAACGCACGAACGCCGAACGGTAAAATAGCCGATCTGCATGCAGCGCTGATATATGCAGGAGGGACCAAATCGTCAGCAGGGTCCCTGACTGTGTGACGCATGGAAATGAGCCATGCGGAGTTTAACATCGCTTCGAAATATTTTTCATGGAAGACAATATAGCCCCCACAAGTTACAAGTGAGTAAGTGACCTGTGACTATCTCTCTTCTTAACTGGTGTGTGGCGCACTGGCGTCTCTTGCGTGATATGAGGAAGTGGAACGGTGCCATAGCCCATGCACATTATAGGGACAAAGTCGTGTGTGTGTGTGTGTGTGTGTGTGTGTGAACTAAGTGAAGTGAAGGGGGAGGGGCCGCATCGCGACTTGTTTCTGTTCATAGAGAGAGAGAGCCCACAGATGTGTTTGAACTAAGAAAATGTAAAAATAAGGAATTTTCCCACATTCCAGTTTTCTGACACATTCCCCAATTTCCACTGAGATTATGTGGTGAATGAATGTGGCCAGACCCATCTTCTCTTTCTGTCATAGTGACATTGTCCTGACTCCTGGATTCTCCTGCATCAGATCATGTCCAAATCAGGTTCTCCAATCTCCAGTAGCCTCTTCAGTTTTTTGAAGATTTTTTGAGTGGTGCAACCACTCCCTTACGGAGCTATGTGTGTGGCTGGCTGGGTCTGAGCACTATGTGTGTGGCTTGCTGGCTGGCTGGGTCTGAGCACTATGTGTGTGGCGTGCTGGCTGGCTGGGTCTGAGCACTATGTGTGTGGCGTGCTGGCTGGCTGGGTCTGAGCACTATGTGTGTGGCTGGCTGGCTGGGTCTGAGTACTATGTGTGTGGCTTGCTGGCTGGCTGGCTGGGTCTGAGGAGCATAGATAGATAGATAGATAGATAGATATCTTTTTCATTTCTACTTTAAGCATGAGGAGGCTGTCAGTGCAGGGAGAGCAGCTGGCATGGAGGTGAAGACATCAGTGTTAAGGTTAAATATCAACGTTAAAATGGGCCAAATCGACATTAAAAAAGCCAATTTTTTTCGCCTCGAACACATTAAGACACTAGAGTCTCACTCTTGACATTTTCTGAAATATGGCAGCCCTGCTTAACTCTGAGGGTGTTCAAATGGAACCAAATGGACCCTATATACAGTATATACACTCTCAGAGTTACAGATCCGTAAGGGTTCATTTGGTTCCATTTGTCCACTCTCTAGAGTTACAGACCTGATGTTATATATTATGGTCATTCAGGGCTAGCTCTTTGTGTGTTTCTGGTAATGTTATTATGTTGTACGTCCGTGGCAAAAGCCACAAGCCAGCATGGAGATGATCCACAGTGTGTGTGTGTGTCTGTGGGAAGCCCCCATAATGATAATGGATTGATATCACACTGGGAGCAAGCAAGCAGACATGTTTAAACTGTTGTACTATATAGCCCCCCCACCACCCACACCCCGGTGACCTTTGACACCCCGGCACAGAGGCAGTGTCTTCTTCTTCTTCAACATTGCAAGAAGAAGAGGGCCAACAACAACAACCACAACAAGAACAGCAACAACTTTTTTTTTGAAAATTTTTGAAAGTTGGAAGTTTTAGACTTACTGCCGTTGCGAGCGCAGCGTGCACCTGGCATGGAGAGGCATTCAAATGTCCAAATATATCCACACAGCAGGACGGCTGCCAGGGTGCGCGCGCGCGCGTGTGTGTGTGTGTGTGTGTGTGTGTGTGCCACTTTGGTACCCCCTATTGGCACCGATGCTGGTTGTTGTCGCTAGGCGGGAAACAATGTGTTGCGACACGCGAGACGGTGCGCTGCCAAAGGGGAGCCGGGCGAGTGTCAACTGTTTGTTGATGCTCTCTCTCTCTCTCCACTCGGATTACACCTGCTAATGGGATTTCATGCTAATGGCTCTATACGCGGGACAGCTGGTACTGTGGGCCCTCTTTAGCTCAACTTCAGGGTTGCCAGATTCTGAGAGAGAAACAAGCGAGGCCACACAGGTCTATACGAAACAGACAAGCCCAAAATAATGACGCTTATGATAAGCAGACATGGCAACACTGCAACTGCAGGTGTAAAGTTTCACTCTGTGCTGGCCACACCCCCAGACAGGACGCGATGACACGATGGATGGATGGATGGATGGATGGATGGCCCTGACATTTGTCATCCACACACAGCTGGTGACACGTTAAAAAACATTTCCAAAACAGCAGCTTTTTAGAGCTGAAGCACTGGTAAATGGTGCATTTATAAAGTGTCTTTTATCCAAGGCGCTTTACAGAGATTGTGCATTACATTCACACACACACTCATACTGTACAACGATGCCAGAGAAAACCATGAAAGACACCAACCTGCACATCGGGAGCAATTTGGGGTTCAGACAGAGTCTTGCTCAAGGACACTTTAATCGACACCAACTCTGGGGGAGCCCACAGGGTTCGAACTGGGAACCTTGCGGGTTCATCCGGTCACTCTACCCCTGAGCCACTGCCGCCCCTTGAAGCATAGGATATATACGTATAGCACTGCAGTGTTATATACAGTATATATCATATGCTTCAACCTGGCAACCCTATTTTCAGGTTTTTAGACAGACAGACTCAGACGTGACAACAATTAGCTCTCTCCTGCATCGCCGCGTGGCAGCACCATCATATAACGATGCTAACGAGGAGGATTTAGACAGCTTGTCACCTTTCCCCCCCTAATCCCCTGAAAGCTGGACAGCTAATTGTGACAACGTGACATCACTGGCAGGCCCGTCCGTGGCCGCGGCTGGCTGGCCAATCACTGACAGCTGTGACGCTCTCCATGTCACTGTCACTCTCTCCCCACCAGGCGGTACCCCTCGCTGCTGGCACCTGCTGGTCGACTGATGCTACGACGACTGACGGAGATATGACCGCCATGAAGACAGACCTTATGGTCATTTTTATGTGTTATACTTATTTAGGCATGTGTTTATTTTCTTGACCACAATGTTAAAATGGAATTTACATTGTTATTAAGACAGACGCAATGGTTCATTGTAAATGGTAAATGGTGCATTTATATAGCGCTTATTGCTTATTGTATGTCGCTCTGCATAAGAGCGTCTGCTAAATGCCTACATTGTAAATTAGATTTAAAAATGTACTGTACAGACAAAATGTGCATGTGCGTGTGCGTGCATGTCTATGTGTGTGTGTGGGAGCACTGAGCACACATGTATGGGTGTCCTCCACACATGCTTGGATCTCCTTCATGACATTAACATGAAGAACAGGTTATGCTTATTTAACCCATTTTGGCGCGGGAACCCCTTTCGGTGTTAGCATTATTCTATGCTTTAGCTATTGAAAAATAGCAGATCTACAAGCTCATAGCGAGTGGTGCGCTACAAGCTTGTAGGTCTGCTATTTTTGAAGAATCACAAAAAGTGACATGAAAGTGTTTGAGAACGACCGACATAGAAAAACATAGCTTCTTCAAGAAAACAGTCAGGATTTAGAAGACATTTGCAGAATCGTTCCCAGGTCAAAATGGGTTAAACTGTGCCAGTGAACAGTAGCAGCAGTGTATTGATATTAATGTCACATTGCATCAGGCCACAGCTCAATCCTCTCTATGGTACAATATAATGGAGTTCAGTCACACACCCTGCACTGGACAGTCGCTGTGCTGCCAACAGGCCACTGGAGGGAGCCATTAGTCCACTTCCAGATCTCTTAAAGCAGTGGATCTCAAACCACCCAAAAGTGAAATTGATCCAAACTAGTGAAAATAGCAGATGCATTGACACGTTGTAGAATGGTATATAGATATATATATCCCACAATTTTGGAACCCAATTTTCTCACCCAGTGTCAATTATCTAATGTAATCCTGGGCTCTAAATGTCTACACTCTGTCCGCCAACCTGGGGAGAGCAGTGGACTGACCTCATGTTTCCTTCAGTGCATGTCAGAGCATCCAAGCTAGGAGCCTATAGGAGACATGGGGAGAACATGCAAACTCCAACACAGAAAGACCCTTTTGCCAACCCCACCCAGGGTATGGGCGCTGATGACGCGGAGGAGAGAACACGCCGCCAGCGCCCACAGCGTCCCCAGCGGGAATCAAACCCAGGACCTTCTAGCTGTGTGAGTGCGCCGTGCCCCCCCTATTTTCACAACTTCTAAAACATTTGTTTTCTAATTTATGTAATTTCTCAGTTTGCTTGTTTATTTATTCATGCTACGCAGCATATTTGTATCTTTTTGTATCTGAAGTTGAAACCAGTTCAACATTTTTGTAGCTGTTGTAAGTAACCATTTTTTGAAACCAGTTCAACATTTTTTGTAGCTGTTGTAAGTAACCATTTTTTTTAGTATAGCTACTTAATGTCGGATGTATATCCTTGTATCTTCCATTGATAAAGAACGGTATCTGGCAGTGTGAACGCAGTATGAAAGCCTTGCCGAGCCATGAGGGCCATCGGGCAGCTAGGAGCCTATCTCCTGTTCTTATAGCCATGAGGCCCATCGGGCAGCCAAGAGCCTATCTCCTGTTTCTGTAGCCATGAGGCCCATCAGGCAGCTAGGAGCCTATCTCCTGTTTCTGTAGCCATGAGGCCCATCGGGCAGCTAGGAGCCTATCTCCTGTTTCTGTAGCCATGAGGCCCATCGGGCAGCTAGGAGCCTATCTCCTGTTTCTGCAGCTTGATGTACAAGTACACCCCCTGGACATGATGCTAGTATATTTCACAGGGACTTACCCCCCCAATCCAACCCTTGTCAAGCAGGGAGGGAGTCCCATTTTTATATAGTCTTTGGTATGACCGGGCCGGGGACTCGAACCCTGACCTCCCAGTCTCAGGGCGGACACTCTAACCACAAGGCCACTGAGCTGCTGTGAACGCAGCATGTGTCCCACCAATTAGGTTGAGGGGACAGCTGCGTGGGGGGGGGGGGGGGGGGGGGGGGGCTCCATCAAGCTGCTAACCACTCAGGGGAGCTCATTAGAGGAGGCTCCGCCTGCTGCATCCTGGAGCGCATATCGCCGTGGTTACCACCCTCTGGCATCCAACCTTACGCCACATGGTATGACTGTCCCGCACACCCACCATGCAAGAGCAGATATAGCAGTCGCGCTATATTTGAAATAGAGCTGAAGTGGTTAATTCATGATGTATTTTTTTTCCTGTCAATGTACTGGAGTCAAAATGTAGTGAAGTAGGGTGAAAGTATGAAAAATAAAATTATCCTGGTCTCTATACTATACTGCCTCCCCCTGGCCAGCCGGGGCGTCTGATGGAGGGGAAAGGAACTGGTCTCTATACTGCCTCCCCCTGGCCAGCCGGGGCGTCTGATGGAGGGGAAAGGAACTGGTCTCTATACTGCCTCCCCCTGGCCAGCCGGGGCGTCTGATGGAGGGGAAAGGAACTGGTCTCTATACTGCCTCCCCCTGGCCAGCCGGGGCGCCTGATGGAGGGGAAAGGAACTGGTCTTTATACTGCCTCCCCCTGGCCAGCCGGGGCGCCTGATGGAGGGGAAAGGAACTGGTTGGAATAACGTGTTCCTTCCACGCGCTACGTCCAACCAGGGAAACTCCTCCCTGTCAGGTGTAAAGAAGCAACTTGGACACTCAGGCATGAGTTCAAGTCCGTTGCTCTCCCCAGGTTGGCGGAGGGTGTGTAGAGCCCAGGATCACATTAGATAATTGACCAGCATTATTATTATTATTATTATTAAGTATCCGCGGCTGGATTTGAAGTTGATATGGAAGTAGCCTGCCCCAGCCAGTGTGATTTTTGATCTACAAGTAGGCCTACGGATTTAAGTTTGCCGGCGAAAAAACAGATCTGTAGAAACCAATGGGTCACGTGACAGCTCTCTTCCTTATATATATATATATATATATATATATATATATTTTTACAGTCTATTTTGAGTCATGGTACTGCCAACAACATAATTTATTTTAAAGACGAAATGGCAGAGAGGCAAAGAGTGACATGAATGAGGTGGGTGGAATTTCTCTGAGACTTTGTGATGGATGAAAGTGATTCAATCAAGGTGTCGGTGCGAGAAATTAAATTGGCTTCAGGCTAGCAGTATGTCTGTCCGCACAGCGCGCACGCACGCACACGCACACACACACACCGACGTTTCCGCTTCATTTAACAGCTCCTTAATATTCACACCGGCCCCGACAACGACATCAATGCAGTAACTCGGCGGTGAAAGAAAAGTGTCACACTATATTTTGTCACTTTGAGCTGTGAATTCTCCTCATGCTGGGTTCACATTACATGGCAGCTTATGGCAGCATGGCGGCATGAAGGAATTCAATGTCACGGGGATTTATATACATGCTGTAACTTAACCCAAGTTGACCTGAGATCAGATTCAAAAAATGTCTTCTACATCCTGACAGTTTTCGGAAAAAATGCTGTTTTTATGTCCGTTTTTATTTCCAAAAATAGCAGACCTACAAGCACGTAGCTTGCCACTCAGTGGCGCGCTATGAGCTTGTAGATCTGCTATTTTTCAATAGCTAAAGCATATACTTTATTTATTATGCATAGGTACTTTAAGGTGTATTATGGATGTTGTATTTGCTGGTTCAAAATGTAACATTGACGATGTGGTATTGAAGTGCAATTTATATTTCTGCCTCTTGGCCAGTTCCCACTTGTAAAAGAGACGCAGTCTCAATGTGATTTTCCTGGTTAAATACATTTTGTATTAATTTTGTATTTTTTTAATAACAATGCCACCAAAAGGGGTTCCCGCCCAAAATGGGTTAAGTGACAAGTGGCGTAGCCAGCCAACCGTCCCTTGGAATACAGAATCGTCCCTAATTTGTAAACTAATATAAAAGACGTGTCTTCCACTGAGCATTAGTCCGACATGCGTGAACCTCTCCAACATGCGCTGCTCCCGTGCTTGCGGTTATGGTTATATGTTAGGGCTGGAGGTAGGTTGTCGTTTGTCTGCACTTAGCTCCTTATTTGGAAACTAAAAGACTTGTCCATTATTATTTAACTGATGAGGGACACACTCTGTTCCTTATTTCTGGGACTCAATCAATGTCTTACACAAATCTTACAAGTACAAACAAAGCATGTCTCTGAATGATTTGAACAGCACAAATTATGGGGGTCCCTGCCTGGTCACAACATGTTTTCATATGGGGTCCATGATATACCCCTCTCTCTCTCTCTCTCTCTCTCTCTCTCTCTCTGCATACAGATCAGCATGTTAATAAAGATGGCTGTTAAACATGGAATTGCAAATCAGCGGAAATTGATTGGGTCCGTTCAGACACTGATTGATCACCAGGCTGCTTCCATGAATAGAGAGTGTGTGTGTGTGTGTGTGTGGAAGGGGGGGGGGGGGGGGGGGTGCAGCTGATCTACAAGCTCATCATATAGTGCACTCCATGTAGCAGTGATGGACAAGGTATACTATATACTCAAGTAGACCCATTTAGAAGTTTTCAGATCAGATATCACCCGATGCTTCCAAACAGTATAGTAGAGACTCTGCTCCACAACATAGTGGGTTTAAAACGGTGGACAAACAGGGCCTTATTACGGCAGAAGCCACTTTAAGGACCACATATTATTACTATATTCTGTTTTCAACTTGACCGAGGGAAGAGCAGCTAGGGGCCCACACAGGGGGTCAAAGGTCACTTTGGACCAGGGCCCCCCTGGTCATTGGCCAGTCAGTGATATAGACACAAACAGAGTCACATAGCCACCCCTAATCGTTACATGAGCTCTTAGTGAAATGCATAACCCATTCTGCGCGGGAACCCCTTTTGGTGTTAGCATCATGTTGTGCTTTAGCTATTTTTTTTAAATCGAAGAACGACTGACATTTTTAGAATCTGAACTCAGGTCAGAATGGGTTAATCAGACCAGTGTGTGTCCAGTGGAAGCCTCGTATGAATCTGATCTCAGGTCAGAATGGGAAAAGATGGAGATGGAAGAAGACGAGGGACCCCCGGGCCTGACCGGGGCCCCCAGGCCTGACTGGGGCGATGTCCACTCATTACTGAGGAACACAGGAGCTGAGCTGGGAGGGGGGGGTCACGGAGGTCACCACCGCCGGCCAATCAGATCACAGCTGGCACTGATTAATTAAAGAGGTCATCAAAGTTCAGCAGCAGTGTCTCCGGCCATAATGAGGACCCGGGGGGGCTTATTGTAGCAGAAACCTTGTATGTACAAAAGACTGTTCCCTTTTTCATTGCTGATCTTGTGAGCTTGTTTTCAATACCTTAGTTAGTACGGCACTCTGGTTTGACGAAGTAGAGGATCCATTTACAAAGACAAAAGTTGGAGATAAGAGGTTTCTATTTCTGTCATCGGGTCAAAGGGACCTCTTTACCCCCTCTATTCCAACCTGTACATTTAATGTTTTTTGAGATATCTCAATTGTTGTTGTCATTGTTTGTTATATTGTGAATGAATGCATGGGACCCGAATGGAAACAAGACCGCAAATAAAAGGTCTTTCTTCGGTGCTGTCCTTTTTGGACCGGGTGTGTTTTTACTGTACCCTGTACTGTACTGTTTGTGTATACCTCTGTAAGCCTTTCCAGAAGCGCAGTGAAGTCCAAGCCCACACAGCCCACCTAACCAGAGCCAGCGTAGCAGCCCTGACCATGCCCATGTTGTTCAGCACTGAAACGGGAAAACGCTCATTTAGAAACTTGGAGGAGCAGGGTGACCACATGTCCCTCTTTGTGTGGGACAGTCACTCACTTCCAAGACTTTCCAGGCGTCCCACAAAATGACACCCTGTCCCACATTGTGACTGACATGCAATCGCATCAGTGTATCAGTGTAAGGCCTAATAGTTGGCCTTCTGTTGTAATTAAGCTCTCTCATTGTCTCTTCCGGCAAGAGCCTTGTTTTTAAGCCTGTTAAAATAAACAAAATGTGAGACATCAGAGGAGTTTATAAATGATAGCCAATAGGCCTACGGTCGAACATGACATCAAGGCATTAAAATGCAATGGGGTTTTTTGTCCCAGACCAAGAACCACAACGTAAATAAGTCAAAGACTTTGTGTTTGTATCCTTGACGACTTCCTCTGTGAACATGATGTAACTCGTTTTTTCCTGCATGACATCCAATCAAATCTAATCAAATTAAATTGTGATAGTAATCATTGCTATAGAGACTCAGTAGGCCCATTTTGTTCAGTAACAGTGTTAAATAGCTCTACATTGTGACAGTAATCATTGCTAGAATGTTTACAGCTCTATATATTGTGACAGTATTACTGTCACAGTAATAATCGATATAGAGTGCCCCCCCACCCCTCCACCCCCGCAAATAAGAGAGAGCGAGACTGTTCCAGACGAGCTGACCACCCGTCAATCATCACCATCAAGTCCTTTTACACACACACACACACACACGCACGCACAGACACACACGCACACGTACACGCATGCACCCAGCAACAAATCGTTTTCAACTCCGCAATGGTTATCAGACAAGATAAGACGTTTACCATTAGACAGCGTACGACGTGTTCCAACTTCTAAGGGTCCTCCTGTTTGTCCCCTATAATAAAAACGCCTGTAATCCTTCACTCTACTAACAGCCCAGCAGCACCACCACGTCACAATGCTCTGTCCCTGGGAGACACACGAAGACGTCTGCTGACCCGACTGACCAACCAACCGGCTCCAAGACCAATGTGTCTGGTGTCAAGTGTACAGGCAGACAGACAGGCAGGCAGACAAGGCAGGAAGACAGACAGGCAGGCAGACAGCGCAGGCAGACAAGGCAGACATACAAGGCAGGCAGGCAGGCAGACAGGCAGGTAGCTGGCTAAATTAATCATAGCCCACACTGTCTACGTCTGCAGATAAGGTTCCATCATGACTCTACTGTTTCACAAGCCTCTGAAACTCTCTCTCTCTCTCTCTCTCTCTCTCTCTCTCTCTCTCTAAAGCAAGAGAAACAAGGTTAACATGGTTTGGACATGTGCAGAGGAGTGATCCTGATAGCCGAAAGAAAAAGATGAAAGATGCTGTGTTTTATTGTTTATATACTGGTCACTGGATGCCAGTGTGCCGAAGGAAAGGTTCCATTTGCTGTTAAATGAAACAGACAATAACGCTTTCTTTATCTTAATATTATACTTAAGTTGCACGTCCACCTCAGAGTATATGTGGAACTGTGTGGTTTAGTGAACATCCACAGAGGGAGAATCTGAGCCCAGAGGAAGAAACACAGAAATGTGTGTGAAAATAACACGGACGGAAAATGTTTGACAGCTAAATAAAATAAATGATACAACGTCGATGTGCTGGTTGTGTGTGGTTGGTTCAGTGGCAGGGACCAGTGTGTGTGTGTGTGTGTGTGTGTGTGTGTGTGTGTGTGTGTGTGTGTGAGAGTGTGTGTGTGTGTGTGTGTGTGTGTGTGTGGGGCAGGGCCCAGTGATTCAACAACCATGGTGGGAGAAGTACTCTCATATTTTGTACTTTGTTAAGTAAAAAAGCAATACCACATAAAAGCAGATTTACAAACTCACAATGTGTCACGTTGTAGATTGGCTATTTTAGAATATTATTATTATTTTATGTTTTGTAATACATCGACAACTAACTTGCAACAAAGTTTTCAAATACTTTTAGTAGAGTAAAAATACATTTGCCTCTGAGATGTAGTACTAGTGGAGTACAAGTATTTTTTTGAAATACTCAAATACAGTAAATGAAGAACACCTCAAAGTTTTACTCAACCACAATACTTGAGTAAATATATATACTCAGTTCCTTTCCACCACTGACAACCCAACACACACACGGTTGCACGCACGGTCGCACGCACGGTCGCACGCACGCACGGTCGCACGCACATTCCAGCAAAGCTGTGGCTAGCCGAGCCTGGAGATTTGAATTACAGACCCTGGGAGTTTCCTCCCTGCTGATTGGCCAACTAAAGGCGACCCCAGCTGTACATCCTATATGGCCACTAATGCTAGCCCTCCGCTGTCACTCAGCATCATTGCTGATTTGCTGTTGCCTGTACGTCCGACACAAATCTGCTGTTTCCATATTATTTCAACTACTTATTTTTTTCCCCCTAAATTAACGTACTTCTTCGTACAAGCTGTGTCACGCAAAGTAGCAAAAATAGCCAAGCCAAGCTAGCCAAACATTTGGAAAGTGAGCGTGCATTTTATAAATATTGAACCAAGGAAAAGTATTGTGACTAAATAATAATATTCTTCAAAAGTAAGTCTAACTTGGTTGGTGGAGGGTGTGTAGAGCCCAGGATCACATTAGATGATTGACACAGGGGTGAAAAATGGGTTACAAAATCGTGGGATAAAAAAAAAAAAAAAAAAAAAAAGTACAGTTTTGTGATGATAATTATGCTATGAAAATAGCAGATTTTGCATCTGCTGTGGTCTACGGGCAACCAGCCCGTATATAACCAGACTCATCCTAAAATAAGACCACGCTTCAGGGCACAGACTGTAACTCTGCTCTGTGTTTACAAAACAATATTAAAAAAGTTTATTTTAGCGGTTATCTTACTCAACACAGCCAACATAAATCAGCCTCCTCACCACCCCGGTATACGGGGGTACAGACAGACACAGGTCCCATGCAGAGTAGTCTAAACAACTATTCCACAATCTCCGAATGCTATCTAGAGTCTGGAACTACACCTCCTGAATGCTATATAGAGTCTGGAACTACACCTCCTGAATGCTATATAGTCTGGAACTACACCTCCTGAATGCTATATAGAGTCTGGAACTACACCTCCTGAATGCTATATAGAGTCTGGAACTACACCTCCTGAATGCTATTATAGAGTCTGGAACTACACCTCCTGAATGCTATTATATAGTCTGGAACTACACCTCCTGAATGCTATATAGAGTCTGGAACTACACCTCCTGAATGCTATATAGAGTCTGGAACTACACCTCCTGAATGCTATATAGAGTCTGGAACTACACCTCCTGAATGCTATTATAGCGTCTGGAACTACACCTCCTGAATGCTAAATAGAGTCTGGAACTACACCTCCTGAATGCTATATAGAGTCTGGAACTACACCTCCTGAATGCTATATAGAGTCTGGAACTACACCTCCTGAATGCTATATAGAGTCTGGAACTACACCTCCTGAATGCTATTATAGAGTCTGGAAATACACCTCCTGAAATCCCAGTAAGAAAGCTGCCATTTGCCTGAGCATAAGGACCCCCACAATATGTAACTGTTTTTAGATTGTTTTGATTTTTTTTCTATATGATATATTACTCGACGACACTGAAAATGAGTTTGATTACTCAATGTAATTTCGAGAATAAACAAAACAAAACAAAACAAAACAAAACAAAGCTTTTTTTTAATTTATTTTTCTGCTAAGCAACAAGCAATATATGCTTAGATGATTTCTATTCATATTAGGATACATTTGCGCGACTGTAAAGACCTAAGTAAGGAAGTGGGGAGGATGATGATAGAACTTATGTTGCTCCAGACTGTACGATGGAAGCATTTATATTTTACTCATGATCAGAGCTTCCGTTGCTCCAGACTGTATGACGGAAGCGTTTATATTTTACTCATGATAGAGCTTCCGTTGCTCCAGACTGTATGACGGAAGCGTTTATATTTTACTCATGATAGAACTTCCGTTGCTCCAGACTGTACGACGGAAGCATTTATATTTTACTCATGATAGAGCTTCCGTTGCTCCAGACTGTATGACGGAAGCGTTTATATTTTACTCATGATAGAACTTCCGTTGCTCCAGACTGTACGATGGAAGCATTTATATTTTACTCATGATAGAAGTAACTTCCGTTGCTCCAGACTGTACGATGGAAGCATTTATATTTTACTCATGAATCAGAACTTGCGTTGCTCCAGACTGTATGATGGAAGCATTTGAAAATTGCGAGAGGCAACGCGAGACTTCATGCAGTCATACCAACAGCCACAGGTCTGACACCCCTCCCCTCCCCTCCCCTCCCCAGCGCACCTTCACCAATCCCCTTCCTTACCTTATGGTCCGCACCGAGATGCAGTACTTCCACATTAGATTCCACATGGCCCTGACATCGCCTTGGACACGTTTTGTATACTCCGACAACGACTTTGTTTTTTTTGTATAGGAGAGCTACAGACTGAGGGTTTTTAGAGACCAGGAGATTACAACATCTCTCTCTCTCTCTCAGTCTTAAGACCACTGAAGGGAAAATGAGTAATTTCCCCTCCTGAAAGGAGGCCACAACTAGGCTAGTCCTACTGACTCCTCCCCTCTCTGGAGTGTCACTGTTTCTGGAGTGTCTTTCTCCCTGGAGACACAGGCACACTTTCCGGACAGTCTCACTCTCTATAGTCTGGAGTGTCTCACTCTCTAGTCTGGACTCTGGAGTGTCTCACTCTCTGAACTGTCTCACTCTCTGCCGGTCTCTCTCTCTCTCTCTCTCTCTGATCAACCCGAGCGCGTCACGGCTGCGGTTTGCTCACCGCTCTCAGGTCACGCCTGGGCCTGGAAATAACCTTTATATCCAGATCATAATGCGTCGCATCGTGGCGTGTTCTTCTGAGCTTGTAGATCAGCTATACCATGCAGTGTTCTGAGCTTGTAGATCAGCTATACCATGCAGTGTTCTGAGCTTGTAGATCAGCTATACCATGCAGTGTTCTGAGCTTGTAGATCAGCTATACCATGCAGTGTTCTGAGCTTGTAGATCATCTATACCATGCAGTGTTCTGAGCTTGTAGATCAGCTATACCATGCAGTGTTCTGAGCTTGTAGATCAGCTATACCATGCAGTGCTACTTTTGTGTAATCTGATGAAGAATATAGAGTGTTCGTGTGCGGGAAAAAGAAAATAGATATAAAAAGTTGAAATATGGAGATACAAGGTTTCTGTCCGGCAGCAACAAAATCATTTTTTTGGTTTATTTTGTGAAGCCACAGCAGACAGTACACTGTGGATACGACTGCTGCTGATACAGTAGCTGTTTATGATCCATGTCAGGAAAAATCCCCAAATCACGTCCTGTACTCGGTACCCTAATCCTACTTGTAATCTAAACTACAGTTCTCCAGACGGCCGTTCACTGTTGGTATTATGGTACATATTAAATATTACATTTTCTACGTCTGTGCTGGCAGAGTCGTTTCCCCCCTTTGGCCATAATAACTGGGAATTGTAAGTAATTATAGCTTGTCGAACTGAACTATTATAATGTTGCAATATATTATGCTGACACACAAGCACACGTGTAATGCAGAACTCCTGGAAGAGTTCTGTTTGGTTTGACATGTTCATTACATCTGCAAAACCTCTCTCTCCCCCTCCCTCTCTCTCCTTCTCCCTCCCTCCCTCTCTCCTGTGGTCGTGAACCCACAGTTTCATGTTAAACAGCCGACAGAGACTAAACGCCGATCGGATCAGAATGGATCAATCGGTGTGATTGATCACGGGGCCCTCTATGGACCATGTGGTAGGGGGCGGGGTTGGGACACAGCTGGGGAGCGTCCCTCATCACCTATATACTGTATACATATACCGCCCCAAACATCACCATGACAACAGCGATGGCAACGTGAGTTCACAATGAAGCCATCAGCGATGACATCGTCTCCATAGCAGATCCACAAACTCAAAAAGTGTCACTTTGCGACACGTTTCAAGCTTGCTACTTTTTTTCACACTTCGGCGTAGTATGAGGAAGAAGGACTTTAATTTACGAAGAAAAGAGGGAAAAAAGAAAGAAAGACCAAAAAATAAAAAATACGGAGATAAGAGTTCTGCCCGACAGCAAAGAAAAAACGGAAAAACTTGAGAGATGTCTTTTCACTGCCGTTGTGTTGACAAGGAATGTAAAGTTAATGCTCTGTGGAGTGTGGGAAGGCTGTTTGTGTGTGTGTGTGTGTGTGCTCGCGTGCGTGCGTGTGTGTGCTCACGTGCGTGTGTGTGTGTGTGTGCGCGCGCGTGCAGAGCTCTATGAATAAATATGTGCTGAAAGTGGCCGCGATGCATCAGCTATTCATTAGAGCTGAGCTCACCTCAGCTGGCCTCTATAGGGGGCCTCTTTCCCATCACACACACACACACACACACACACACACACACACACACACACACACACACACACACACACACACACACACACACACACACACACACACACACACACACACACACACACACACACACACACACACACACACACACACACACACACACACACACACACACACACACACACACACACACCCCCACACACACACGCACACGCACACGCCACTACATTGCATCTATTGTTGTGGTGGCCTATAATGGAAGGATAATTAAGACCCAACAGTCTCATGACAGCCATAAATGACAGCCATTACTATAACATATGGACTGAGTGATGCCTGGATGCTGGTGTCCATAATAATACTAAATCTACAGCGTTTATTGGACTCGGAGAGAGAGAGAGAGAGAGAGAGAGGGTACAAATGGACCAGGAGGGGTCTGCATGTGGATACTGTCAATTTACTCATTTTATGGCAGGAATATGTATCCAAAAAGCTCCCCAGCAGAAGCCACAATCTGAAGTAGACAAAAGTTCCTGACCCCTGATAATCCCTGAACCAGAAGTAAAACCGGCTAGGCTATTTTCCCCCATAATTTCCAATTCCACTATTACCTTATTGATAAAGAGACCAGGTGTGTTGCTCAATCCAAATATCTGAACCGGGACACCACACCCCCCCCCCCCCCCCCCCCCCCACACACACACACACACACACACACACACACACACACACACACACACACACACACAGTTTGTGAGGTCACTAGCGTAACAATAGTGCTAACATGCAAAGTCGTTGACCTCAGCAGTGACAACTTCCGTGTCAACCTCAGGACAAAGACACTCGCCCTGGTGGGGGACATAAACTTGTCACTTCTAGAGTCACTATAGACTGAGTACTGGGACCGGGGGTCATTTTTTTATGGGTTGAGAGTAAAAATCCACTTTGTTTAGATGCCCTACAGTTAGTTTTTGAGTGTATAGTGTAGACTCTTGTCCAGTCATATGTGGACGAGCAAATCGGCTATTTTGTCCGAACACAAACATTACGTCATGATGATAAGAGCCCCTCACTTCATTTTCACGATTTTTCATTTTAATAATTAAAAACAAATTCCGACATTTCTCATGTTAACATCTCTCTTATAGAGTGCAGAGGTCTGACAGTTTCACAATTTCACATCTCACCCGGTTTGCGTGTCCCCCCCCCCCCTCTCCCATTCTGAATGCCCATAGACTTTTTATTTTTTCAAATCGCGTCAAATAACGATCGTGTTCCGAAAATAAACAAATGCTCCCGGAGGTTTCACTAATTTCACAGCGAGAAAACTTATACCGGCGCAAAATTAGTTACATTTCTGCTATAGAAACAGACATCAAATATCACTGACTGACTGTCATAAATGATACAGAGCTCAAAACAAAAACTAATAATTGCAGATCTACAAGCTCAAAACGCGTCGCAGCACGACGCATTTTGAGCTTGTAGGTCTGCTATTTTTTGACACGACAGTATGCAATGTATGTGGCCCTCTGGAGTGAGTGTGGAACTATATATATTTGGTGGTCCTCTCCATCTTCAAAGTCGCACCACACCATCATCCTCCCAAAAGCCATCCCAATCAGACTCCTTCCTTCCTACCTCTTATAGAATCCAGGCTGCAGACAAAGGAGGCTCATATAATCCAAGCAGAAGGACTTTAACTTCAGCATGTTTCAGCCCAGCGTCAGACTATAACGAAAACTCCAAGCGGCGTGGAAGCAGCATCGCTATAAACTGGCAGGGGGGGGTATGTCTGTACCACCTGAGCATGACACTTTAAAAACACATACATAGAACACACAGAGCAGCACCTCTAGTGTGTTGGCGGGACGTACTGCTCGCACTGTGAGGGAGGAAGGGAGGGATGGGGAGAGACCCATCCTCATCTCAGCACCTGGGTGGGTGGGTGCATGCTGGAGGGGTGTGTGTGTGTGTGTGTGTGTCTGTGTGTGTGTGAGTGTGTGAGGGGGGTTGAGGGATCGAAGAGGAGGGGTTGAGTTGAGGGGGACCCTCTCCTCTCTCTCATTGGTGGATATATCACCCAAACCCCCCCCACCCCCCCCCAAACCCGGGCTGGGAGAGACCCTCTGACAGAACAGAAGTGGTCCTTTAGTGTGATAGAGATATCAGGCCTCACGCCAACACGCACGCACGCACATGAACGCACGCACGCACGCACGCACATTTCTACTATACTTTCTATACATTTTAGGACATTTTTGTGTCAGAGGGGCAGAAAGAGGAGGGTGGTGGGGGAAGGGGGATTTGGGGGGGACCTACTATACGCCCTTCCCCCCCCCACCACCAATTATAAAACAATGCACCGTAAAATGCTAAGTGTTCTTTTAATCAGAGGTTCCCGCCAATATTTGCATTTCAAGGACCGTCCCTCACTCACATGTACATGTATGTGCTGTCGAGCAGAAAGAAACTAACTCCAACATGTTCATCCAGCTCTAGTGGAGTTAGGAGGTTTTGGACGAAGCAATTTTTTATACTTTTCATTGGAGATTTATGACAATATGCATTTGCCCGCAGACTCCCCATCTGAAAAAAATTGTGCCAGCAAGGACAATTATTATAATATAATATAATAATTTCCGTGATAGTCAGTGTACCATACTGTATAACCATGACACCACATCACAATTAAATATGCCAAAATTAATTTTGATCGTCCATATAGGACACACATAACAAGCTTAGACATATTGTTCAGGATGTCATGATCATTAAACTAAAGAGCAGTCATGAGTTAGGAGTTTGAATGAATGTACAATTATGTGCAGGATGTGAATTATCATGTAATTTGTAGATGTGAATGGTCTTAATTTAACCAAAGAAAAACCTTCTCTCTCACACTTATGCCAGTGATCACCCTCCCCTGTGCCCATGTTGGCCCCCGTGCCTAAGGTTGCCCACCCCTGTTCTACAGTGTACACATGTTTGTGACAGAGATCAATGAGTAACCGGGACTTGGCAGTGGATTGTCACTCCATCAGGGGACAGGAGAGGAGGGTCCGCACGCACGCACGCACGCACGCACGCACGCACGCACGCACGCACACGCACACGCACACACGCACACACGCACACACACACACACACACACACACACACACACACACACACACACACCCCTGTCTTTATCAAGAGCAGAGATACAGCTGCTCCCATTGTTTCATGTGTCGCACGTGCATGTGTGTGTGCGCGTGTGTGTGTGTGCCCCTCCCCCACTCTGTCAGGCTTTTATCAAGCTCTGTTCAGTCTGTGCCGTGATGAGAAGAGCCTAATCAGCACCCACACATGGTGCTACCGGCCCCCTGGGGGGGGGGGGGGGGGGGGGGATGACACACACACACACACACACACACACACACACACACACACACTAGTGTGACCCTAAACGCTGCAGTAAAATGTACTTGTGAGACACTGAGATGTGATTTGTTGACGACAGACAGAGAGACAGGTAGGCAGGCAGACAGACAGACAGACAGGCAGAGATAGCTATCTGACACATTGGAGAGAAGCAACCGAAAATCACACACAACTAGAATGCTATAAACTATAGACTATTGTATACCTGCCAGAGAATACAGTGTGACAGAATACCTGCACACTGTGACCGTAAAGCATTGACTAGTATGTGTAAAGACACAGTGATCGATGATCACTGATGGAGAAAGACCGCCACAGGCAGACATGGCTCCCTAGAGAAGACAGACTGTCCACTGCACACAGGCAGACATGGCTCCCTAGAGAAGACAGACTGCACACAGGCAGACATGTCCCCCTAGAGAAGACAGACTGTCCACTGCACACAGGCAGACATGTCCCCCTAGAGAAGACAGACTGTCCACTGCACACAGGCAGACATGGCTCCCTAGAGAAGACAGACTGTCCACTGCACACATGCAGACATGGCTCCCTAGAGAAGACATACTGTCCACTGCACACAGGCAGACATGGCTCCCTAGAGAAGACAGACTGTCCACTGCACACAGGCAGACATGGCTCCCTAGAGAAGACAGACTGCACACAGGCAGACATGTCCCCCTAGAGAAGACAGACTGTCCACTGCACACAGGCAGACATGGCTCCCTAGAGAAGACAGACTGTCCACTGCACACAGGCAGACATGGCTCCCTAGAGAAGACAGACTGCACACAGGCAGACATGGCTCCCTAGAGAAGACAGACTGTCCACTGCACACAGGCAGACATGGCTCCCTAGAGAAGACAGACTGTCCACTGCACACAGGCAGACATGGCTCCCTAGAGAAGACAGACTGCACACAGGCAGACATGGCTCCCTAGAGAAGACAGACTGTCCACTGCACACAGGCAGACATGGCTCCCTAGAGAAGACAGACTGTCCACAGACTGACAACCACAAAATGAGGTATATAGACCGAGGCCACACCCACACAGAGACGTTTAAAAAAGGTTTCACAGAGTCATGGAGTTCCTGAAATGTGAACTGAACTGAAATAGTGAAAGTATTTTGTCAAGTATGACATTGTCTTCTTGGCTTGTCAGTCAGTATAGAGTTACAAGTACACAGAGTCAGTTCCTATCAGGACTGACAGTCTTTCTGTGGCCTCTGCTACGATCCAGCACACAGTAGCCTTGCTGTCCTGTCACAGTCACTAACACGGATCTGTGTGTATGCGTGTGTGCGTGTGTGTGTGTGTGTGTGTGTGTGTCTCAGTCAGGGGGGCAGTCAGACAGATATTTTGTGAAGCCACTGAGGAAATCGGGATTTCCTGAAAGTTCATATAATGGCCTGTTGTGGCGCTGTCATTGGACCCAAAAAACCCCATAGCTCCATAGAAGTCCATGTATTTGGGCCCAACTTCACCTAGACTGTATTACCTTAATAAACATGGTCATGAATACTTTCTGCTTCCAGTCACTAGTTTAAAGTCTCATTTCTAATGTCATAATATTATTTTTGGAAAATTATGGTCCCATTTATAAAATAAATGACCATAAAGTCGCGTATGTTCTGAGGGGCGTGGCTACCGTTACAGTCTATGATCGGGAGTCCCCACCCACTCGAGTCAAAATAAAAACCAACGGAGAAGAAGGGGGGAAGTCCCGCCTCGTTGTCTGGGCCAGCCAATGGGCAAGAAATATGGCGACTTACAGTGCAAGGAATTACTGGCCTCATTTTACGTCCATGTTAGACCCGAGGAACGCTTTGTCCATATTTTTTACAGTCTATGGTCTCAGTCAGTAACACAGATGTTGGCTGCCGGCTGACGTCCACTGCACAGCACACAAACAAACAACACTAACAGTCACTACACATAGAGATCTGGAACAAAAGGTAGGCATGTAGATCTTTTTAATAGTTTTGAATCGCCAAAGTACAGTATGTAGTGTTTAAGTGGTACATTTATGTATTAAAATAACAATCTAAATCTACAAAGTAATGTGTGACTAAAGTTAATATCTGCCTCTTAGATGTAGTGGAGCATTGAAAAAGGTAAATACTATATGTAAAGTAAAAGTCCACAAAATTGAACTTGATTCAAGGTGTTGGAGACTTGGAGTTTGGAAGCGCTCGCTTTCAGTAAAGTATAATGGTGGTGGACAGGGGGGGGAATCATTTCATTGCCGGACCACAGCGGAGCAGAGCGTTGCCTAGCTATAACGACGGAGCCGCTGCTAGACGGTGGACCATTAAGTACAGTATAGCCTACTTAACGTACAGTAAACGTACGGTAGTTCATTTACATTTTACACCACTGAATTTTGGTATTAGCTGCTTCGGAATCTCTCTCTTATCTCTCCCTCCCTTCCTCTGTACACCAGGTGCACTGCTTCATCTCCCCAGCTGGGAGCTGTCTGGGACTAATTGAGCTGAGAGAGAGAGAGAGAGAGAGAGAGAGAGAGAGAGAGAGAGAAGCCTTATGCTAATGAAGGAAGTTCAGCTATTGGCCTGAGATGTAGGCTACTTTATTGAGCGTTCCTTCGTTGTGGATGTCTTCTACTGTATCGACACTTTGAGTCTCACTGAGCTTTATTATGGTACAGTGTGTCTGAGCTCACTTTTTATCCCACATGAGCTGCACGTTAGCATTAATATGAGAGTGTAGAATATGTTACTACTGTAGCTGCAACAATGCTTGTTTTATAATACTACTACTACGTACTCCGTCCGTCCGTCTGTTCGTTTATCCGTCCGTCCATCCATGATCTGTGCGAGTGTGCGTGTGTGTGTGCATAAACTCACATACAGTTACAGTAAGCTACATACTGATATATTGCGCCACGTTTCGAGCGTATTATGAACGCAAGACGGTAAGAAAGTAAGTCCGAAATATCTTGTTTTTTTGCTCAGGACATGCAGTACAGTACAGAAGTACACACTGCCTGTGTAGGAGGTGGACATTTTACACGGCTTCATTTGAACGCAGGAAACATCCTGGCTGTTTAAACATGATGTGAGGTTATACGAACCTCAGCCCACAGACCACAGCATTGTGCTGATGCAGTTGGCAGACGCAACATTATGACCAAACATCTCCTCCACATCTCCAGATCTGCAGTCATGCGTGTGAAACAGTGAGAGAGCAGCCTAGCCTGGTGGCTCCTATTCTCCTATACCTTCCGCTGACCCCCTCAGCTGAGAACCACAAAAAAACCTGAGGCTGATTCTATACAAAATAATGTCTTCTAAACAGTTTTCTGAAAAAACGTACGTTGCTATTATCAGTGGTCAAATGTTTTCATGGCAAGGACCCCTAAAATTATATGTATTTGGCTAGAGTAGACCCCCATCTCAAAATAGTGTGTTCCAGGGACCTCGAGAAGCAAAGATTGAGTTAAAAATGTTGGCTTTCGCTGGGGGCACAGTCGGTAGCCCCTGGGAGTACTTGAGTAGCTTCCAGGGGAAGCAAAAACAACCTCAGAAAATAATTCCATGTAATTGCATAAGCCCTTTGCTAAAATGTTGTCGGTGCACCGCAGGTTTCACCTATACACAATGGTCAAAGTCATAGGATTTGTCACACACGTTACTGCAGTGAAATTTGTTTTCCACATTTGACCCATCTCTTGGAGCGGTGATAACACAGTGAGCCGCAGCCAAGGAGCGGTGAGCTGCAGCCGTGCCGCGCTCTGGAAATCATTTGATTAGTTGATTTGACCCCCCGATCCAAACCATTCATATGCACTATATGCACCCAAAACTATAGAGCACCGAAGTCTGACGTCACTTTCAGTAGAGGGCGTCAGTCCCCAGGTTCATGTATTTGTTTAGTTGCATTGAAATCACCATAGGAGGAGTTTTAGATTGATTCATATAAGAACTGTGTTTGAAAAATAAACATGTCATCCCGGCCGCTTCACTCACATGGATATGAAGAATCAACTGACTGAGAGAAAACGCTAATGTTACTGCTGCTGAATTAGTTAGATTTTCGCTAGAAGCAGACTGTATCATATATGAGTGACTGACTGTTGCAAACGATACAGAGACACCTCCCTGACAATAACGCCGAGACAGCTTGTTTATTTTTGGACCACAACGCTTATAGTAGACGATATTAAGATCACCCCATGTTATTCTCCATAGAGAAACTACTTCCGTGAACCAGGGGAATCGTCGGGATGAGCGAGTTACGTCAGGACTTCGGTGCTCTATAGGCTTCATATGCAGCAGCCATATTGGAATGGAATCGGCCCCATTCCTTAATTCCATCACAGGTTTTACTAATGGTACTAATGAATGAACAGTAGCTAGGTCTCAATCCCATTCATTTCATACACAGTTAGTTAATATAGCATCAGTTTAACCATACATTTGAAAATAGACAAGCCCCAAATGTGTTCACTTGTAGATTGTCAATTTAAAAAAAAGAAAGGGAATATTTTTAAACCTTTTAACAATAACACACATTTAGTATTGGGGTCCCTGGCACAAAATATTTTCATATGGGAGTCCGCAGCCAAATACCGTGCATATTCATTTGCGGGTCCTTGTCATGAGACGGAAGCACTGCCACTGCACTGAGGGACTTCCATTCAACTAACTAAGTAATATGTATAGGGTTTAATTTAAGTGGTTAAAGATCTGTGGTCTCCCCTCTCAGATATAATATATAGGGTTTAATTTAAGTGGTTACAGATCTGTGCTCTTCCCTCTCAGATATCCATCAGTTCTCATCTGGCCTTCACTGATTGGACAGTCATGTTAATTGACCCATTAAGAAGCGACCACCCTTTTTATCGTTCCCCGCCTACCAGGGAGCCAATCAGGATGGCCTGTGCGTGAGTGCGGTGTGCCCCGCCCCTGTCCTAACAGCCCCCAGGAGCCTGCTGACACCTGGGTCAGGAGGGGTGTGTGTGTGTGTGTGTGTGTGTGGGAGGAGGGGGGGGGGCTGTAATTGCGGCCATTTAGGGGGCTTGAAGCGCCAGCTGAGGTCCAAGCTGGATGGATGAGCGAACGATCATATCGTACACTGATGGATGGATGGTAGACAGACAGGACTACAGCCCGCAGACAGACAGGCTGCCAGTAGGACAGACAGGACTACAGCCCACAGACAAACAGGCTGCCAGTAGGACAGACAGACAGGACTACAGCCCGCAGACAGACAGGCTGCCAGTATGACAGACAGACAGACAGACAGACAGACAGACAGACAGACAGACAGACAGACAGACAGACAGACAGACAGACAGACAGACAGGACTACAGCCTGCAGACAGACAGGCTGCCAGTAGGACAGACAGACAGGACTACAGCCTGCAGACAGACAGGCTGCCAGTAGGACAGACAGACAGGACTACAGCCTGCAGACAGACAGGCTGCCAATAGGACAGACAGACAGGACCGGGCCAACTAGCTGCCCTCAGTATTTCTACTTCTACCTACAGTATAAGTAAAACCCTCAGAGTACTTCTACCTGCAGTGCTGCACACACACACACACACACACACACACACACACACACACACACACACACACACACACACACACACACACACACACACACACACACACACACACACACACACACACACACACACACAACTTGTGAGACACTGATATGTGATGTGGTGATGACAGACAGACACAGGCAGGCCGCAGGCACACACAAAAGGATGGGCAGAAATGTCATTCACTTCAAGCACTCATCTATCTATGTGACACAGACTGCCTCCCTGCTGCCTCCCTGTGGCCTTTCCATGTCAGTGCAGTGGTTCATTTCAAGCGCCCTTTCTATGACACACTGCCTTCACTGAGGTCTTTCAACTGCACTTCAGAACAACACCACGCGCTTAAATGTGAGCGTCACATCCATCGCCGCCCGCTGTGACACACACGCAGGTCCCTGAAGCTACCGCTGTGAGACACACGCAGGTCCCTGAAGCTACCGCTGTGAGACACACGCAGGTCTCTGAAGCTACCGCTGTGAGACACACGCAGGTCCCTGAAGCTACCGCTGTGAGACACACGCAGGTCTCTGAAGCTACCGCTGTGAGACACACGCAGGTCCCTGAAGCTGGAGAACATTGACTTTGTGGTTAAGTTTGTACACTTTCCACCGTGGTTGAAGCGGTTCTGTTATTCTTTCTCGCCTAATTTTGAACCAAATTAATTGGTTCAGGGGATCCCTAAAAGTTGGTTCAGAAGTGGAGCAAAAAAACTAAAACAATACTTCTTACTGTTGTAAACACAACAGGCAATAGAGCGTCGCAGTCCGACCCCTACCAGGGCCCAGGAAATGATTCCCCGTTCATTTTCCTCATAGACATTTCAAAAAGTATTTATTTAAAGACCTTTTAAGCCTCGTACAAAGCCAACTCGAGTTGTGACAAATCATGACAACAAACACAATTTTGTGGGACGAACAATAATTAGAAAGAAGAAAAAAACGGCAGGTTTCAACACTTCTTTTTGTATTTTTCTTCTTTGTAATTATTTGTTTGGTCCAAAATATTGTGTTTGTTGTCATGATTTGTCACAACTCGAGTTGGCTTTGTACAACGCTTAAAAGGTCTTTAAATAAATACTTTTAAAAACAGAACATGAACGTATACCGCTCGGTTATACTGTGAAAATACCAGTGAAAGATGATATCGTTGCTGTCAGACAGAAACCGATATACACATTTCAACCTTTTTTTTGCCTGAACATTAATGCCCTACTTACAAGAGCTCACACAAAAATAGGGCTGTCACGATTACGCATTATGTGACCAGATTTGACTAAGAGCCTGCCATGGCACAACCTCCATCTTTTCACTAGAGGAGAACTATTTTTATTTTATTTTATCAAAAATGAGTTAATAGCACAGGCAGACTCTTCACATCATAGGCCTACTCTAGAGTATGTCTGAAATAGGTGTCAGAGCTGAAATCGACATGTAAATAAGATATAAATGCAGCTTGGTGTAATGTTAGAGTCCACAGAAGTGAACCTTTCAAGCCTGTTTTCTCAACTTGCTGTTTTCTGCAAGACATTACTCTATAAGCCATATCTCCAAAACTGGTGGGTCAAACTGAACAACCAATATGTGACATGATATGACAAAATAATTGCTATCTCAATATTTGTGATTAGACAATTATGTAATAATTGTGACAACCCTACACAACCCTTTTTGGTGTTAATAATCATACAGTATTTGAGCTGGGAACCTCCCAAAATAATCATATTTGAACTTCCCCCCCCACCCTGACAAGCACTTGGAATGTAGTAGTTGAGGAGCATTCGGTTACACAGATAAATATTGTCCAAATAGCAGATCTACAAGATCACAATGTCTTGCGTGCGTTGTGAGCTTGTAGATCGGCTTATTTGCACATTGTTTGGCTCCGTCTTATACTTGACAATGTGGTCAATGTTTGATCAGTGTTTATAGTATTATAGTTAGTTGGTTATTTTTTACACAGTAATGGTCTTCTACTTTTATTTTTTTAGGTATTCAAAAGGTCTTAAAAGTATTTACATTGTCACTTAGTACAACATCATTAACGCAATGAAGAATGTTTCTGAAAACATTTGAACAGTACTGTAGACAAAACAGTAACCAAATATGATTCTGTTTAATCAGCACTTCACACTTCGAGCCGACTGCGCCGCACTGGACACACCTGGCATAAATTAATAGTCTACTACTTTTATTAGCATAAGAAGAAATTAAAATCAACCAAATCGTTTTGTTTCTTTATTAACACTATTGTCTTTCTGACCCATTTTGAGATTTTTTATTGATTATCTTTTCCCGTGAAGCCCTCAAAAGGTTCCCCTTCCCTGACATTTCCTAAATATTCGATTCAATTAATCTGTTTTTTTTCCTTCATCTGAAATATTTTCTAAACATGATTTTAGGCATACTTATACCATCTCTGCCGATTCGTTTTCGGTCATAATGACCCCTTGCACCCTTGCACCCTTCCTAACACGGATGGTCCGCGGTAGCAGCTTCAGAGTAACACTAGCATCGTAGCTATAAATGTACGGAAAGAGTTTCTCGGTGAAAGTGTGCGTGAAGGTGTGCAGGTGTGAGTTAGTGTCAGGCTCGGAGAAGGACAGCGTGCCTCCGTTCCAGTCCAGCTGGACTCTGACCCTCCAGGGTTTCCGCTTCACCGGGAGGACGGTGAACGAGAGGGGTCTGCCCTTTGCTCTGTATTCACCGTCGATACATATTATTCGCCAACACTCGCCCCCTCCGTCTCCCTTCCTCGGGTACGACTCAGCCAACACGCCTACCGACCAACAGCGGTTCTCTCCGACCTCCACGTCCCAGCTGTGAGTCCCGGAGTCGAAGCCCTCGGAACCCAGGACGCAGCTGTAGAAGTCCAGCCTCTCCGGGTTGTCGGGAAAACGCTGGCGTCCGTCACTGCGTCTCACGCTGGTCAGGTCGTCGGACACGGTCAACGAGGGATAGGCGGTGTTGGGGTCCAGAATGACGGGAGTGTAGGAGACGATGTCCTTCATCTTGTCCCAGACTCTGAAGGCCAGGTTTCCCAGGTGTTTGGCCTCGTCTATCAGTGCTCCCGAGACCAGCTGTGGGTCCTGCAGTGTGAGCTTGAGTCTTTCCACTGTGGACTTGTAGTTCTGCAGGAATGAGACGTCCTGATCTACGGCTCTGATTGTGTTTGAAAGAGTCGATATCTCTCTGTTCAGACCCGCAACCTTCTCATTCATCATTTGAATCTTCTGCTCCTCTTCCTCCCTCAGTGCAGCGATCCTAGCCTCCTCTTCCTCATATAGAAACCGATGAAGCTTCATGAACTGGTCCTTAATCTTCTTCTCCGTGTCCTGGGCCTGGACGTTGATGTGTTTTGCCGCTTGGTTACAGTTTGTTTTAGCTTCATTAAAGACCTTTAGTTTCTCCTGCAAGATCTTCAGTGATTCCTTGGCTTCTTCCTCCATGTGATCCGTCTTTCGACGTTTCTCCTGCAAGAAGGTATCGCACAAGTTCTTCAGAACGCGAACGCAAGGCGGGTCATCCACCGAAGAGATCTTCTTGCAAATGGGACATTCCTTCAGCTTCTTGTGGGTCCACCATTGCCGCAGACAGCCTTTACAGAAGCTGTGGCTACATGGGAGGACGACCGGATGTTGAAATATGTCTCGACACACAGAACAGGAAAAGTTCTCTTCTGAGAAAGTTGTTGGAAAAGCCAAAAGTCCTGTTGGAAAAGCCATTTTAAGACACTTGGTTGAAGATACAAACACTCTGCAAGTTGTGGTAAAAAACCCCAAAGGCACAAGATGGATCAGTTCTCATTCATTCGTTGTGGTTAAACTGTCGGTGCTGCGTTCTCGTTTTGGTTTGTCATCAAATAGTCAAATTAGAGTTGATACGCTGTCATCATGTGAAATTGATGACGTCAGTGTGATAATCCATATTTGGACAACAACCGAAGGACAGTAGGCCTACGTGCTCCCTCCGGTGGGGGTAGTGGTACAGTGCCTGCCCACCACCGAGGACGTTGTGGGTTTGAATCCATCGTGGTTGAACGGGCCAGCTTTGTCGAGCTATTTCCCCGAACACAATTGACCCATGTTTATCACTGCATGTATTCCCACAGGCAGGGATTTTATGGATTTTATTTTTCATGTCATAAATTATGAAAGCAGGGACTCATAGCTTCAAATTGACATATTGGTTGTTCAGTTTGACCCACCAGTTTTAAGAGATGTGGCTTATAGAGTAATGTCTTAGAGAAAACAGCGAGTTGAGAAAACAACTTCTGTGGACTCTTAACATGACACCTAGCTGCATGTTTAATCATGTATTGCATATTTACATGTCGATTTCAGCCCTGACATTTATTTCAGACATGCTCTAGTATGTGAAGAGTTTGCCGACATGTGCTATTAACTCATTTTGGATAAAAAAATAAAATAAATTCAGTTTTTCTCCTCGGGGAGGAAAAGGGGTAAAAACAAACAAAAAACAAAGATCTGAGACCAGCCGGCACGTCAAAGCTGCAGGGTGGTTAACAGCGGTTCTGTGTGACATATGGTGTAACTTTTCTCATTAGTGGACTGCATGGTGCCCCCTGGAAAAATCCCCTTTGCAGGGTTTGATTGAATGTTGCATTTGCAAACATTCCCCCACATCCCTCTCTCTCTCTATTCTGTTTCATTGTAACTTAGTTTTTTTTCCCTCAATTATTATCATTTTATGGCGTGTCTCGTTTGCACTCTCTTAATGCTGTGTCTTAATGTGTTTAATGTTTTTATGTAAAGCACTCTGCATTGTCTCCAAATGTGTGCTTTCGCCGAATAAACTGGCCTCGTTATCCCCGAGCTCGTGATGTGGGCCTGCCTGTGACATAACAGGATGACGTGAACATCATTAAACGCAAAACAAGTACGATTGATGATCTTTACGGCAAGCAACTCTCTCTCACATTGCTGCTTTTTTGTTTAACTCATTCTGCGCGGGAACCCCTTTTGTGTTTCAAGCATTATGTTATACTTTAGCTATGGAAAAATAGCAGATCTCCAAGCTCGTAGCGTGGCACCGAGTGCCGTGCTACGAGCTTGTAGATCTCTGGTAGATGAAAAATCTTTGACAAAATATCTTTACGAGCTAAGGTTTTTAACTCAAATCTTTACTCCTCCTAGGGGTCCCTGGAATAACATTTTCAGACGGGTTTTTTTTTTCTTTCTTCATAAAACTTTTGTAAAAATCGTCCTCATGTCTAAATAGTTTAATTTAAAAGTGAATATTTATATATATATATGTACCTACAGTATACTAAAGCAAACCCAATAGAGTGGCACCAATATGTGGCCGCATTTGTAAATACCCTCGAATTGCGCTGTTTGTCTTTTTTTACAAGACTTTTATAGATGTTTTTATATATCTCTGCTGTTGAGCAGAAAACCAAGAAACTCCAAAATGAAAAATGGAAATGGAAATGAAAACAAAAGCACTTTTTAATACTTTCCATTCGTTCAATATATATATATTTTTAAACCAACACACAGACGGGTGTTCAATGGCATTGATTTATGACCAAAACAAGATCTAAAAAAATGGAAGTTAGGTGGTTTCTTCTTGCAGACAGCAACGATTCCTGGAAAAGGAACAGTAAAAGGTTTGGACGTGTGCCGTTTCCCTTCCCTGAGCGACGGTATCACAGATCTATCAGCAGTCAGGCAGATCAAAGCACGTCAGCACTGAGGGGATCACATTTAAAAGGCTGAAAGAACAGGCTTATCAGCCGTATCTGTACAACTGTGGAAACATGAAATGAGCTTTAGATGAGCCGATAGCGTGTGCGTGTGTGTGTGTGTGCGTGTGTGCACGCAAACTACAGGCCTAGTAGAATTTGAGAAGTAGAGAAGAGAAAGAAAGACAATGTACTTGCGGTTCTCATAAGAGCACATTGCTATTAATATGCTGTACAATAATGAACAAGGAACAGATTGTCCAAGCCTCCATCAGAAACCCTATCCTTCCTCCCTTCCTCCCTCCCTCCCTCCCTGTGTAAAGTGAACGCATCAGTTCGTTTTGACAACAGAGGGCAGTGTCGTGTCACTTTAGCAGCTCAGTGTAGGTCACATACATAATTGTCTAAATAAAATCTAAATTAATGTATTAGTTTATTTCATAAACAGTCCTGTGTGTAGGGGGGGGGGGGGGGGGGGGTTTGTGATGTCCTTTTAGCATTAACCTTTGACTGTACTACCTACTGTTAAAAATCATGTTTAACCCATTTAGACCTGAGACCAGATTATACAAAATCTTATAAATAAATAAAAGGTCTTATAAATCATGACCGTTTTCAAGAAAAACCTATGTTTCTATATGTCAGTGGTTCTCAAAATGAAGTCAAGGACCCCCAAATACTATATATATAGGCTATGTATTTGGCCACCGACCCCCCATCTGAAAATAATATGTTGTTCAGGGGACCAATCATCATTGGAGCGCTGACAAAAAAAAGAAGCCAGCTCAACTTTATGTTGATTTCTGGGTGTCAGTCTGTATAATATAGCCTGTATATTTTCTCCCTGTAAATAAAAACGTCTGGGTTTCCGAGGCTATAGTCTGTATATATCTTCATGCCGCAGACTTCCATGAATTGAATAATATGACTTTGTTGTCCTGCTACAGTAGTGTGAAGAATAATAAGACTTTGTAGTCCTGTCCCCTTGTATGTGCTATAGTGTGAAGAAGTCCCAGAGCACGCAGAACAAAAACACATCACAGCTATCAAAGTGACAGGGAAGGAAGGGAGAGAGAGGCAAGCAGCACACACGCACGTCTGACTTCCTCACTAGACTTACTCCAGGAGGTTGACATTTCAGTCAAGGGAAAAAAAAAACAACACACGTTTGTCATCAACCGCATTGTTGTCAGTTGAGTTCACACAGTTCATCATCGGTGACTTCTGTTCTGCTATATAACTTGTTTTTTTCCTACGAGGACTTGTGCATCTACGCAGCAGCAAACAGCACTATATTAGCCCATCCTGGCGGGAACCCCATTTTGGTGTTTTAAAAATTGTTATAATTTAGCTAATTGAAAAATAGCAGATCTACAAGCTCAGAGCGTGCCACTGTAGGTCTGCTATTTTTTGAAAAATCGTGAAAATGTGGCGCAAATGTTTGAATATATATATATTCTTTCAGAGCGAACGTTTTTAACTAAAATCTTTGCTCATGCCTAAATGGGTTAGATTCTCTCTCTGAAAGCAGTAACAAATTATGTCACCGAAAACCACGTTCTGAAAAAATGTGTGTCCCAGAGGAGTGATGATATCCATGGTGTTCTGGTGTCAGCATCATTCTGAAACTAAGTTGAAACAGCTGCAAACTGCAGCTCTATCTGATCTCCATATTCTAACCTTTTGCGTAAACCTTTTCTGTAAATTCCAGAATTATTCTGTAAATTAACACCCTACACTGTAGGGTGTAAATTAATACTTTTTGGTGTAGGGTGCCTACACCAAAAAGTATCAAAAGGAGAAGATCCACAACTTTTTGGATTTTTTTTTTAATTTGAATCCTGAAAAGTAAACTATTGTTTCCGCCCGACAGAGACAAATATCCTCCTTATAAACTGGTACAACTGTGCATCCTCCAAATACAAGTGCCTTGATTATAATTCAAAGCATTTATGCGGACCCCCCACCCCTACAGAACAACATGATGCATCTCCAAAGAAATGTCAAATAAATAAACGAAACGCAGAACATGTTTCATTGCAATACGAAAATACGACCACAAAATGAAACAAGATTTAATCAAATGTCAAAAACCTGAATGGTCTGCAAAGAAGCTCCCAGTTGGGCTGTTGAGCATGTTTGTTAATTACTTTTTGTATTGTTGTAAACTGAAATAAAAATGGAAGCAATCAAAAGCAATCATGTACAGCATAAACCGTGATTACAGTTGTCCTTCTAAACTAAGCACTGCAGCTGTGGCCATTCATGAACGCCTAATCACCGATTCATTTGACTGTTATTTTTACCCCTTATATAGAGCATCGCAGTCCGGGCCCCCCTACCAGGGCCCAGGAAATGATTCCCCGTTCATTTTCTTCATAGACATTTCAAAAAGTATTTATTTAAAGACCTTTTAAGCGTCATACAAAGCCAACTGGAGTTGTGACAAATCATGACAACAAACAATTTTTTTCTGGCCTAACAAAGAATTAGAAAGAAGAAAGAAAACAGCAGGTTTGCAACACTTTTGTTGTTGTTTTTCTTCTTTGTAATTATTTGTTTGGTCCAAAATATTGTGTTTGTTGTCAGGATTTGTCACAACTCGAGTTGGCTTTGTACGACGCTTAAAAGGTCTTTAAATAAATATATATTAAAAAAAAAAAAAAATCTCTCTCTCTCTCTCTCTCTCTCTCATATTAGCAGGCAACAGTGCAGCACTGTCTCTTGAATCAAACAGACTCAAACAGTGTGAAATATGAATCTTCCCTTTAGTCTTGTTCAGATCAGGATGGGTCGGGAATCAGGATTTGGGGCTGCCAGTCTGAACAGGGCCTCGGAGCTTGGCTCTAGCACCCTGCATTGACTAGCTGCACCGACAGTTACACCCTACATCTACAGAGACAATCTGCACAGCAACACCCCACAGCACCCTACATCTACAGAGACAATCTGCACAGCAACACCCCACAGCACCCTACATCTACAGAGACAAGCTGCACAGCAACACCCCACAGCACCCTACATCTACAGAGACAATCTGCACAGCAACACCCCACAGCACCCTACATCTACAGAGACAATCTGCACAGCAACACCCCACAGCACCCTACATCTACAGAGACAATCTGCACAGCAACACCCCACAGCACCCTACATCTACAGAGACAAGCTGCACAGCAACACCCCACAGCACCCTACATCTACAGAGACAAGCTGCACAGCAACACCCCACAGCACCCTACATCTACAGAGACAATCTGCACAGCAACACCCCACAGCACCCTACATCTACAGAGACAAGCTGCACAGCAACACCCCACAGCACCATAAATGGTAAATGGTGCAATTATATAGCGCCTTTATCCAAGGCGCTTTACAGAGATTGTGCATTACATTCACCCATTCACACACACATTCATACACCGATGGTGGCAGAAACCATGCAAGGCACCAACCAGCACATCAGGAGCAATTAGGGGTTCAGTGTCTTGCTCAAGGACACTTTGACACCAACTCTGGGGGAGCCCGGGTTCGAACTGGCAACCTTGTGGTTACCATCCAGCCACTCTACCCCTGAGCCACCGCCGCCCACACACCCTGCCCTACATCTATAGAGACAAGCTGCACAGTAACACCCCACAGAATCCTCCACCTGCAGGGATAAAAGGCACAGTTTTCGCCCCAACGGCAGCATCCTCCATGCAGGGACTGCAGCGCGGTAACACCCCCTACTAGAGTCTACATCTACAGTCTGACAGGGACAAGCCTGACAGGGTTGTCAAGACTCCAAATCGAATAAGAATTGAACAATCCCGTAGGTCACCAGCTAGAACAACTTAATCTAGAGAGACTCTAATTCAATTTGTCTTGGCTGTGACCTCTCTGCTCTGTCTCTGTGAGGAATAGGAAGCATCCGTCCATTCCCTTTCCTTCTCCTCTCTCTCTGTGAGGAATGGGAAGCATCCATCCGACCATTCCCTTTCCTTCTCCTCTCTCTCTGTGAGGAATGGGAAGCATCCATCCGACCATTCCCTTTCCTTCTCCTCTCTCTCTGTGAGGAACGGGAAGCATCCATCCGACCATTCCCTTTCCTTCTCCTCTCTCTCTGTGAGGAATGGGAAGCATCCATCCGACCATTCCCTTTCCTTCTCCTCTCTCTCTGTGAGGAATGGGAAGCATCCATCCGACCATTCCCTTTCCTTCTCCTCTCTCTCTGTGAGGAATGGGAAGCATCCATCCGACCATTCCCTTTCCTTCTCCTATCTCTCTGTGAGGAACGGGAAGCATCCGTCCATTCCCTTTCCTTCTCCCCCGGCTCAACAATCTGCCTCGTCAGCCATTGGACTTCTTCATCACAATGTAGAAATAATGATAATAATGAATGCAGTGGTTCTCAAAAATGTTCCATGTCAAGGACCCCCACATTTACACTTTATTAGCCCGCGGACCCCCATTTGAAAAAGATATGCCAGGGACCCCCATAAGAGACTGTTTTCACACTAGCAGTGATTGTCAACCATTTCAATTTTAAGGACCCCCCATTTTGAAATTCATTAGGCTACGGGACCCCCATTTAATGGGATTTCTATCTCTGGGACCCCCAATTTATATTGTAAAACCAATGTTAATTTAACTCTGAGAGTGTACAAATGGAACCAAATGGACCCATTACCCCCTGGAACTCCCTCAAGGACCCCTGGGTGTCCCCGGACCCCACTTTGAGAACCATATCCACCTGATATACTGCACACTAAACGGAAAAGTACCCTGACAACGGGTATTGCATAACGGAGTGCATGTGCATTCCCAACTTGCATCGTTCCCAACTTGCATCGTGTTCCCGAGTACGCTGGTACCCAACAGGCACCGGCAGTCATCAAGTATACTTAAAGTAAGCAGGCTACCTTTTTTAATTTATTTTTGGGTTTAGAAAATACTATGGGCTCCATTTTCGTCACCGCTAAACCCCTTATCCCTAAAGTTCTTTGCCTTTTTTTTTTTTTACTATTTTGAAAAACATTTTTGAACAGTTCAACTAGCCAATCTACATTGGCACGTTGTGAGCTTGTAGACTGGCCATTTTAACTATTCAAAAATGTTTTGCAAAATAGTTTAAAAAAAAAGGCAAAGAAGGGATTTAGCGGTGACGAAAATGGAGCCCTAAGTATCTTCCACCATGTGCACGATGAGGACATTCCCACACAGTAAAGCGTAACCCCTCCATTTGTGTCATATCAGTAAGTTGTATCAGAGCCACCTGGCCTAGCCTAGCGGCTGAGCTGGATGGAAGTAACGCTGTCACAACAACAAGGTGTTCCTGTGCTGTGGTGATTACATTCACAGCCAGCTGTCGTCCCGACGCAGCAGTCTGTCGTCCTATTAGATGTGTCTGTCGTCCCAACGCAGCAGTCTGGCGTTCTATAGATGTGCTGAACGAGTGAGCCAGGCTGGAGAACATTAACTCAGTAAGACCGGTCAGGTCCATTCTATACAAAATGTCCTCTTAAATCCTAACATTTTTCTGAAACAAAACTGACATATGTCAGTCAGAGGTTCTCAAACTGCTTCATGTCGAGAACTCCCAAAATTATATTGATTTTGGCCGCCGACCCCCATCTGAAAAATATGTTGTTCCAGGGACCCCCCCACCCCCCGCCCCCTCAGAAGCAAAGATATGAGTTAAAAGCGTTCGCTGGGAAGGGATATATATATATATTCATAGATTTGCACAGGTTTTCAAGATTTTTCAAAAAATAGCAGATCTACAAGCTCGTAGCGTGGCTATGAGCTTGCAGATCTGCTATTTTTTTCAACAGCTAAAGTATTAAAATAATGCTGGTTAAAAGTGGTTAGAAGCTAAAGCGACACAGATGCGATCCCGTCCCTAAAGCATTAAAAGAGCAGCTGAAATGGCATTTAGCCTCCGTAGTACGCTGGTGTTTATTATGTGCTGTATATTACACACAGCAGCCCAGCAGTGGAGCAGGTGGCTGGCTGCCGCTCAGCTGGCTGTACTGTAGTGTATTACTCTGTACTGTACACCAGGGGTTTCCAAAGTATTTAATGCCAAGGACTCCCAAATCGACACTCATTAGCCCGCAGACCCCCCATTTGAAAATATATGCCAAGCACCCCCCCATAAGGCCTGGGCCGTGGCTCAGCGGCCCAGGCACCTTGGCCTGGGTCGTGGCTCAGCGGTCCAGGCACCTTGGCCTGGGTCGTGGCTCAGCGGTCCAGGCACCTTGGCCTGGGTCGTGGCTCAGCGGTCCAGGCACCTTGGCCGGTAGCCCGAGTCTGGCAGTGTGCCGCGGGCTCGACTCCCGATCCCAACGGTCTTTACTGCATGTCACTCCCCCATTTCCTGTCAGCCTACTGTCTGTCCCTCCATAAAGAATATAAAATAAAAGGTGAAAGCTGCAAAAAAAACTAAAAACAAAAACATTTAAGGACCCTCCCATAAGAGAAGATTTTAACGGCTCTAACAGTGATTTTTCAATCATTTTCATTTAAAGGACCCCCCCAGTTTGACATGCATTAGGCTAAATCAATGTTAATTTAAATGACCACTTTTCAACCTAGCTTCATATAATTGGTCCTCACTATAATGTTCATGATAAAATGCCACAATAATTTTCTACTCAGTCTGTGTCTCTCATGACTCTTTTGATTTGATTTGATTCATTTGAAATGCAACAACACCAGAGCAGCGAGGGAGTCTGAGGATAAACACAATAAAGTAGGACTTATTTCCATCGTGGTTCATCTCACAAGTTAATAAGTTAAAATAATGCACTCCACTATATTTCCCGAGAAATTTAGTTCTTTTTCTAGAGGGATCCTTTCCAGTAATAATAATAATAATAATCTTTATTTCAGGGTCGTACACAGTACACAATATAAAAGAAGACGGCACATAATATAAAATAATCAGACCCGTCTGACGTAGCGCATGGAAGGAACACGTTATTCCAACCAGTTCCTTTCCCCTCCACCAGGCGCCCCGGGCTGGCCAGGGGGAGGCAGTTTAGAGACCAGGATTACTGCATGTTTTTTTGTGAGGGTACCTACCTACCATGACATCATTTCTGAAAGCCAGACATTTGAGGGGCTGGCGCCCGTCCAAAAAGACAGCAGTATATCAATAAATATACACAATAATATATATATAAAAAAAACTGCTTCTCATATAGGGCTGGTGAGAGCCTCTAGTCTAGGATGCCGTTTTCTAGCATACACACATACAATATTGTTCATCAACTGTGGAGCAACGACCTCGCAGCATCATTATACTGTAAGCCACTCTGAGCCTCTGTCGGCACTCGGCACGCTCCACAGCCTGTACGGATTGCCAGAGATGAGCCGTATATAATACTGTACAGAGGTGTGACATATACGGTATGCTCTGAACAACAGAACACCTACAGTATAGCATATTTCCCGAGCAGCATATTGTCCTGTGTGTGCATACTGTACATTGTATGTCACTGTTCTGTAGACGTCTCTGTCCCCCATCTAAGCATCATCGAGGACATGACCACCAAGGTGTTTTATTTAATCAGCGAGGACATGACCACCAAGGTGTTTTACAGTGGTGGAAAAAGTACAAAAATAAGTAGAAGTACTGATTCTCTACTTGAAAATTACTTAAGTAAAAGTACAAAGTACCCATTGGGAAAGTCACTTAAGTAAAAGTACAAAAGTACCTCAAATTAAATGTACTTAAGTACAAAAAGTACCCGGTGTAAAATGTACTTAAGTATAAAAGTAAAAATTACAAAGTACAAGTACAAAGTACAAGTAAAAAGTACAACATGTTTTTCAAAATGCCTACAAAGAAATTAAGTCCAACAGTGGCTTTATTTCAACACTCGTCTTGAAACTGGCCAATGGCATTTAATGTTTGTGTTGGGATAAACACTAGAAACTGACCATTCATTATCAATGGCATTTAAGGTTTGTGTTGGTATAAACACTAGAAACTGGCCATTCATTATCAATGGCATTTAATGTTTGTGTTGGGCTAGAAACTGGTCATTCATTATCAATGGCATTTAATGTTTGTGTTGGGATAAACACTAGAAACTGACCATTCATTATCAATGGCATTTAATGTTTGTGTTAGGATAAACACTAGAAACTGACCATTCATTAACAATGGCATTTCATGTTTGTGTTAGGATAAACACTAGAAACTGACCATTCATTATCAATGGCATTTAATGTTTGTGTTAGGACAATGTTTGTGTTTACTATCATTACAAACACAACAGCTCAGGTTACAAGCAGCTCACACAAAAATATATTTCAGATGGGGGTAGACAGTCATTTAGGGGAGAGCCATTGCAATTTGCAAAACAGACATTATAATTGCGTGAATTCACGCATTATAATTAGTCCTTCACTATTTAAGCCCCACCCACTCCACTCTGTGAGGGCAAACTGTCTCCCATTGAGATGCATGTAAATGATTTCTCCATAAAAATAATCGGTCATTTCAGTAGCAAGAGCTTGAAAATGTCTTCTAAATCTAGTCAAAAAAGCCTACAGTAGGCTATAGGCCTATGCACAAATGTGGATTACATTATTGGGGGAGAAAGTTAAAACCGATATCAACTTTAACAACCATCCCGTTTGACAGACGTTTACATGCAATGCACGGTAAGACTAGGGCACTAGGCCTACAGTGATTATTATTGCAATCACCTGGATCGGTGAGTGTAACGTTCCTGAAGTTAAGCTGTGTATGTGACGAAAACAGAACTGCAATAACCAGCAGATGCAGCGCACGTCACACACACACACACACACACACACACACACACACACACACACACACACACACACACACACACACACACACACACACACACACACACACACACACACACACACACACACACACACACACACACACACACACACCGCATCAGAGAGAGAGAGCGAGAGAGATAGACGGGCGCTTCTATCCAGCTTCTGTGTGAATGTGAACCATAGAGTATTAAAAGGATAGAGACTGAACTGGCGCGAAGCTCCGCCCCTCCGCTATTCATGTCAGTGGAAGTTGCTCAGTGGCGTTTTGAAGCAGCCCCTTGATGTGAATGAATGAGTGAGGCGATCAAGCGAGCCCCTCATATTTCGCATATTTTGCGCGGAAATGTGTAGCGAGTAACGAAAGGTGTCCAATTTTAATGTAGCGGATTAAAAGTATGATTTTTTACTTGTAAATGTAACGAAGTAAAAGTAAAAGTACAGCAAAATTAAAATAGTAATAAGTACAAATTCTCAAAACGTGTACTTAAGTACAGTAACGAAGTAATTGTACTTCGTTATTTTCCACCACTGGTGTTTTATTTAATCAGCGAGGACATGACCACCAAGGTGTTTTATGTCCTTGCATATATTATATGACAGGCCTGTTATATAATCCTCCTATAACTTATAGTAAACCTCCATCTGCCCTTTCTGTCTGACAACGTTTTTCTCCTCGGTGCGTTCAGCAAGTTGATATGAAAGGTTGAACACGGGCAATGATCATGAGTCATGACCATGTGCAGACACTCAGGAATGATGGTTTTTTTTCCCACTTTTTCCCCAAATTCAAGCTGTCCATTAGCGTTTTGATGCATTGAATACATACATACAGTACAGGATCACATCTCTGAAATATCCGATCAATCAATCAATCAATCAATCAATCAATCGATTAAAACCTTTCCAAATCGCTGGAATTGTGCACTGCTTTAAGTCACTGTCATTGCAGTGAATTATTGAAAGGTATACTTCAGTGTCATTGCCGTTGTGTCTTCGTATAGCGTTTTATTAAAAGGACTTTGGTGACGGCTGGACTTTCTTTCTTTCAGAGCTGAATGCGTGACCCTTTGCTCCATCTCTCCTCGGTAACCATGGCGACGCAGGCTGATCAAACATCCCAAAAGGCCATCGATGGGGTTTAAACCATTTAGAACTGAGACCAATAAAAAGAAAAAACACAGTTTTCTGAAAAACCCATGTTTCTACATCAGTAGTGCTCAACCTTTTTCATGTCAAGGACCCCCAGAATTATCTGTATTTGGCCGCAGACCCCCATCTGAAAATATGTAGTTCCAGGGACCCCCCCCCCCCCCAGAAGCAAAGAACGTTCACTGTGAAATAATATTTATTCAAAGATTTGCGCCACATTTTCAAGATTTTTCAAAAATAACAGATCTACAAGTTCGTAGAGCTTGTAGTAGATCTGCTATTTTTCAAGAGCTATATTATTAAATAAGGCTTAAAACTCCAAAAGGGGTTCCCACCCAGAATGGGTTAAACCTCCTCCTAGAAGCAGTGCTGCTTCTGCTTATATACTCACTATTAACAGGTTGTGTCTTACTGTGTGAATACCACTTATATACTCACTATTAACAGGTTGTGTCTTACTGTGAATACCACTTATATACTCACTATTAACAGGTTGTGTCTTACTGTGAATACCACTTATATACTCACTATTAACATGTTGTGTCTTACTGTGTGAATACCACTTATATACTCACTATTAACAGGTTGTGTCTTACTGTGTGAATACCACTTATATACTCACTATTAACAGGTTGTGTCTTACTGTGTGAATACCACTTATATACTCACTATTAACAGGTTGTGTCTTACTGTGAATATCACTTATATACTCACTATTAACAGGTTGTGTCTTACTGTGTGAATACCACTTATATACTCACTATTAACAGGTTGTGTCTTACTGTGAATACCACTTATATACTCACTATTAACAGGTTGTGTCTTAATGTGAATACCACTTATATACTCACTATTAACAGGTTGTGTCTTAATGTGAATACTACTATACTCACTATTAACAGGTTGTGTCTTAATGTGAATACCACTTATATACTCACTATTAACAGGTTGTGTCTTAATGTGTGAATACCACTTATATACTCACTATTAACAGGTTGTGTCTTACTGTGTGAATACCACTTATATACTCACTATTAACAGGTTGTGTCTTACTGTGTGAATACCACTTATATACTCACTATTAACAGGTTGTGTCTTACTGTGAATACTACTTATATACTCACTATTAACAGGTTGTGTCTTACTGTGAATACTACTTATATACTCACTATTAACAGGTTGTGTCTTACTGTGAATACTACTTATATACTCACTATTAACAGGTTGTGTCTTACTGTGTGAATACCACTTATATACTCACTATTAACAGGTTGTGTCTTACTGTGTGAATACCACTTATATACTAACTATTAACAGGTTGTGTCTTACTGTGTGAATACCACTTATATACTCACTATTAACAGGTTGTGTCTTACTGTGAATACTACTTATATACTCACTATTAACAGGTTGTGTCTTACTGTGAATACTACTTATATACTCACTATTAACAGGTTGTGTCTTACTGTGAATACTACTTATATACTCACTATTAACAGGTTGAGTCTTACTGTGTGAATACTACTTATATACTCACTATTAACAGGTTGTGTCTTACTGTGAATACTACTTATATACTCACTATTAACAGGTTGTGTCTTACTGTGAATACTACTTATATACTCACTATTAACAGGTTGTGTCTTACTGTGAATACTACTTATATACTCACTATTAACAGGTTTAGACTTGAGACCAGATTCTACGAAATGTCTTCTAAAATCCTCAGTTTTCTGAAAAACCCTATGTTTCTGTAACAGTGGTTTTCAACACTATTAATGTCAAAGACCCCAAAGATTATTATGTAATTGGCTGCGACCCCCATCTAAAAATATGTTGTTTCAGGGACCCTCCCGTCCGCTGTGAAAGAAATATATATATATATATATATATATATATATATATATATTCAAAGATTTGCGGCACATTTTCATGATTTTTCAAAAATAGCAGATATACAAGCTCATAGTGCGGCACCCTGTGCCGCGCTATGAGCTTGTAGATCTGCTATATAATAATGCTTAAAACAACAAAAGGGGTTCTCGTTGTGAATGGGTTAAAGACCTTTACTTTATGAATACCACTTGCTCGCTACATTTGAAGCAGTGCTTCTCAACCTTTTTCATTTCAAGGACTTTTTCATAATCAGCCCGCGGACCCCCCCCCCCCATTGGAAAAGATATGCCATGGAACACAATTTGTTATGCATTAGGTCATGGACCCCTATTTGATGCATTTTTTTCTTTTCTTTATTTTGTAATCTCTGGGACCCCAATCTACACGTACTGCAAAGATCAATGTTAATTTAACTCTGAGAGTGTACAAATGGAACCAAATGGACCCATAAGGGGCAGTTCAGTGTGGTTCCATTCGTACACTCTCGGAGTTACAGACCCAAACGGAACCAAATGGACCCAACGCACGTGCGCACACTTATTTTCCATAATGCTGGTACCCTGGGTACCAGATATACTGCATGAAAGACAAATGAATTATGGAAGACAAATTATCTAGTATGATTTGTACTGTATTGTGATACACTATGTGCGAAATAAAATGAAATGAAATACCCTCTCTTTCGTTTTGATGATTGTCGTGAATGTGCTCCATTGCTAATACTATACAGCGTTATTAATGGGCATATTAATATTAATGCTAACATTGATGGACATACATTATTAATAATCAACTGTCAACAGGACACTGTGTGCTGTGATAACACAACTCAACTGTGAGTCACAATGCTTTGTTTTCCAGACAAAACTACAGCTGCAGAGATTCTATAATCTTTGCCACAAAGAACACATATACCGGTGATGTCCACATCTATGGATCCATCCATCCATCCTCAACCGCTTATCCGTAGTCGGGTCGCGGGGGCAACAGTACTTTTACTCCTCTGCAATTATTAGAAAATGTGAATTACTTTGTAGATTTAGATTAGTATTACAAAACATATAAACACCAAACATTTCAGCAGAAACGTGCAAAACGGTACATTCTGCATAATGAATATCTACTTTTACTTTTGGTTTATGTTGATGCCAATACTATTGTACATTTACTCGAGTAAAATATAGAATTCCAGACTTCCACTTGTTGTAACCGAGATTACTATATGGACTATATGGACTAAATGGAGCCGAGAAACTGCTGGTGGTAAACACTAAACACGGTAAGAATGGCACTTCCTTGAGAATAGATGAACAGTGGCGTATAAGTAAGCTAGTAAGTAGTAATCTTCACCAATGTCTTCTTAACCCATTTTGGGCGGGAACCCCTTTTGGTGTTTTAAACATTGTTATAATTTAGCTATTGAAAAATAGCTACAAGCTCTTAACACGCCACCGAGTGGCGCGCTACGAGCTTGTAGGTCTGCCATTTTTTACAAATCGTTAAAATGTGGCGCAAATCATTGAATATAATATTTCAGAGTGAACATTTTTAACTAAAATATTGGCTTCTGGGGGGGGGGGGGGGGGGGTGGGGGGGGGGGGTGTCCCTGGAACTACATATTTTGAGATGGGTGGTCCGTGGCCCAATAGAGATAATTCTGGGGGTCCTTGACAGAAACATAGTTTTTTCAGAAAAAAATATAGGATTTAGAAGACTCTTTTTAATCGACCTCAGTGGAAAATGGGTTAATCTGACTTATTCTATTCTAGGCTCCTAGTCTTTATAGTCTTGGCGAGGTCGCTCCAGTGACATCAGAGTGACCTTCCCGTATCCGTGGTAACACTTGTAGTATTTCTACTCTCATTGGAGTCCCTGACGTGGGGCTCCAGACCACAGCTTAGTGGGAACCACTGAATAATGAGTCCCTGAGGAGGAGAGGAGAGGAGATAGTAGGGGAGAGGAGAGAGGTATGCATGGGAGGAGAGGAGAGGAGAGGAGAGGAGAGGAGAGGAGAGGAGAGGAGAGGAGAGGAGAGGAGAGGAGAGGAGAGGAGAGGAGAGGAGAGGAGAGGAGAGGAGAGGAGATAGTAGGGGAGAGGAGAGAGGTATGCATGGGGAGGAGAGGAGAGGAGAGGAGAGGAGAGGAGAGGAGAGGAGAGGAGAGGAGAGGAGAGGAGAGGAGAGGAGAGGAGAGGAGAGGAGAGGAGAGGAGAGGAGAGGAGAGGAGAGGAGAGGAGAGGAGAGGAGAGGAGAGGAGAGGAGAGGTATGCATGGGGGGAGAGGAGAGGAGAGGAGAGGAGAGGAGAGGAGAGGAGAGGAGAGGAGAGGAGAGGAGGAGAGGAGAGGAGAGGAGAGGAGAGGAGAGGAGAGGAGAGGAGAGGAGGGGAGAGGAGAGGAGAGGAGAGGAGAGGAGAGGAGAGGAGAGGAGAGGAGAGGAGAGGAGAGGAGAGGAGAGGAGAGGAGAGGAGAGGAGAGGAGAGGGAAGAGGACATTACTGCAGCGAGACGCATCAGCATGCAAAGCTTCAAACATCTGCTTAACCCACATTACTGAGACACGATGAGCCCTGCAGCCATGAAGCTACGTATCACGCGCTCCTTTCCTTCCTCCATCCATGAGGCACGCGCCACGGGAACCCTTTCTCATAACAAACAACCGGAAAACGTCTGTGGAATCAGTATAATTCATATTTCAAACAGTCTCTCTGGAACCTTTCGTATATTCACCGTAATGCACTTATAGAGATACACGGTATACACAACATCCCCATTTTATCGTCTCTCACTAGAATACACTTTCTGAAGTTGGAAGCAGGTCATTCCACCACAAAGCTCCATCTGAATAGAACAATATTCCACTTTCACTTAGGTCATAGTACTGTTTTCTCTATTCTGTGTTGTTTAAAATGACTTGAGGGGGCTGGGAGTGTGAGTGGGAGAAGGTGAGCAAGCTAACTTGTATAAGTCTTGTACACAATTTAGACATTTAGCAGACGCTCTTAATCCACAGCAATTTACAGTTAGTTAGTTAGTTAGTAAGTAAAGTAAGCAACATGGTAATACGTCAAATATGGATATGGCGCCTGATGGAGGGGAAAGGAACTGGTTGGAATAACATGCTCCTTCCACGCGCTACGTTACGTCCAACCAGGGAAACTCGCCCCTGTCAGGTGTAAAGGAGCAACTTGGACACGCAGGCATGAAGGAAGCATGAGTTCAAGTCCGTTGCTCTCCCCATGTCCCCCATATATGGGGACTAGGTTGGTGGAGGGTGTGTAGAGCCAAGGATCACATTAGATGATTGACACAGGGGTGAAAAATGGGTTACAAAATCGTGGGATAAAAAAAAATATATATAAAAAAAATATATATAGTCATCAAGGACCATAAGCAAGATAAGAACCGTCTAACAGCTTTGGGAGTGGAATATCTATATAATGAAACTATGTATACACTATAGGGTGCTATACTGTATGTCTACATAAAATGCTATCTAATTACATAAGTTGAGGCTTTGCATAATACGCCTGTATAAGGTCGTCCAGGCTGTACTAGTACGTGTGTGTATTGTGAATTTGTACTGTAATGTTTTATGTATTTGTACGTGCAAAATGAGATGCTGCATCTCATGGGGCTCTCATTATCCTCTCAATAAATGGTAAATGGTGCATTTATATAGCGCCTTTATCCAAGGCGCTTTACATAGAATGTATATTACAGTATTACATTCACCCACACATTCATATACAGCGATTGCGGCAGAAGCCATGCAAGGCACCAACCAGCACATCGGGAGCAATTTGGGATTCAGTGTCTTGCCCAAGGACACTTCGACATGTAGAAAGGAGGAGCCGGGATTCGAACAGCCGACCCATGGATCATTGGACGACCTGCTCTACCTCCTGAGCCACAGTCGCCACACTCAATACATTCTGACCAAAGTTCTGTTTTAGCTGCATTAGCCTATACTCCCACTTAAAATATAACAGAGTGAGGGAGATGCCAGGATCATTCCACTAACTAACAGACCACTGTATTTGACGTGCACTTCTCTCTTCCATCGATGCACACACGGAACATCATTCCTGCCACAGTAGTTCCCAACGTAGATAACGAGCTCCAACCATAGAGTAATAAAAGGATAAGAGTTTTGAAGCACGTGGAAGAACGGTCTATACTTCCGCATTTGACCAACCACATTTTTGGTTGGCAAAATGCGGAAGTGCAACTGAGCGCTCAATGTTTCAGCCCAGCTACCAAACTACCTCCCCCTGCTGGCCAGCCGGGGCGCCTGATGGTGGGGAAAGGAACTGGTCGGAATAACGTGTTCCTTCCACGCGCTATACGTCCAACCAGGAAAACTCTCTCCCGTCAGGTGAAAAGAAGCAGCTTGGACTCCTCATGCATAGAACGAAGCATGAGGTCCCCCCCCCCCGGTTGGCAGAGGAAGTGTAACGCCCAGGATTACATTAGATAATTGACACTGGGTGAAAAAATGGGTTGCAAAATTGTGGGATGAATATTATATAAAACAATGTTTCAGCCCAACTGCACAGGGTTTCCTCGTCATAAATCCACGGGTCCGCCTGCAGTTCACGCTCTAACCAGTAGGGCCTCCCTGGGGGCTTGGATCCAACCTACCGTTCATCTAAACTATAGCGGTCCTTCGAGCCGGAAACAACTAGAACATCTGTGTCTGTGTAGATGAGTGCACACTGCACATGGAAGCACAGGTGTAGCTCGTTGTCTGCACTTACTGAAGAGACTATGTTCTGTTTTGTTCATGAGCCATTTCACGAGAGTTCGATGGGTGAATAGTTCCAACTCCAAACGCTAATACAATCAGACCGGTCTGAACTGAGTGGTGCTGTACTGTACTCGTGCTGTAGTACTGTACTGTACTGCACAAACCCTCTTCCCTGGCGTGTGTGTGTGTGTGTGTGTGTGTGTGTGTGTGTGTGTGTTAGGCTGCGCAACAGTGACACTTCGTGCTCGGACGGACGTACGGACAGACAGACAGACCCAGCCAGCCAGGTACACACTTTGCTGTGCATTGGAGTGGCTGCACCACTCAGAAAGCCACTGTATCTCTCTCCTAACTCCTCCTAAGGGGGAGGAGGGGAGGCTCCACTTGTCGATAATGCAAGCATCGATCTATCAACGCATCCACATGCTGAATGTACATTCACCAGACAATCACTGCTTCCATTCACACACTGAACCGTTTTATTTTGGCTCAATCGGACATTATACCCATTAACCCTTTTTGGGCTTTAGCTATTGAAAAATAGCAGATCTACAAGCTCATAGCTCGAGCTTGTAGGTCTGCTATTTTTGAAAAATCGAAGAACGACTGACATATAAACATAGCTTTTTCAGAAAACTGTCATTTTTAGAATCTGATCTCAGGTCAGAATGGGTTAAGTCATGGCCGGGACCTGACAGCATAAATAGCTGCGAGTCCCATCCGATCCTATCCTTGTATGTGGCCTACTTTATTATTGATTTAAAAACCTGTTTTCCCTTCCGTTTTTTGGAAATACAAGCTTTCAGCAGACAGTAAACACCTCCTCATTGGACCCTGGTTCCGACATCATGTGACAGTAAACACCTCCTCATTGGACCCTGGTTCTGACATCATGTGACAGTAAACACCTCCTCATTGGACCCTGGTTCTGACATCATGTGACAGTAAACACCTCCTCATTGGACCCTGGTTCTGTACGTGTGACGGCGCTGGTCTGCCGGGAGCACTCCCAGCTGTCTCTAAAGTAAACACACGCACGCATGCACGCACACACACACGGCCTCCGGCGAATGCACTGATTACTGTGAGACATGTAGCCTTTACTTCCCTGCCTATCAGCATGGCCTCGTGAGAGGGGGGGGGGATCAACCCTGTCACACGTGGAGAAAGGGGGGGGGGGGGGAGAGAGAGAGAGAGAGAGAGAGAGAGAGAGAGAGAGAGATGTTGCTTTTGCAGTGTAAGCAGCATTGCAAGCGGCAATGCAAATGCATGTTTCGAATAACAATACACTAGTGGTAGCCCTTTAGAATTGAAATGGGATAAATTTAAATGAATGAGAGAGAGAGAGAGAGAGAGAGAGAGAGAGAGAGAGAGAGAGAGAGAGAGAGAGAGAGAGAGGCTTCACTGAGGAAAGTTCGTATACACAGTACACACGGAAGACAAGTGTAATGCTTAATTGTGTCGTCCACTCACAGTTAACGGTCTTTGTATTGAGTTTGTGCTTGAAATGTACTGCTTGCATTACCGCTCGCACGTGAAGTGAGGGGCGCTCTTATCATCATATACATCATCACATTCCGTGCACTGCTCAGCCAATCAAATCATCGCATTTCGTGCTACCGACACACAGACACACAAAGCTGTGCATATATGGGGGCTATAGCGAGCGCCCCTCAAAAAAAGACAACACAGCCCCGTGGCAGTTATAGTAGCCAAGCTGCCAAATGTGTGTGTTTACTGCCGTGTTTTATATGGATGGCACAAGGCCAGGGAGCACACTGCACTGCCTGAAGGTATACAAGTATACATTTAGTCAAGGACTGTACTTACTACTTAACATGGTGTACTGCATGTTGTTTTGTGAGGGTATACCTACCCTAGGGAACATGGGGAGAACAAGCAAGCTCCACACAGAAAGACCCTTTTGGCCAACCCCACCTATAGAGCGCCGCAGTCCCGTCCCCTTTCATGACGACGTGAGACGCAGAAGTGAATTCCCCGTTCATTTTCTCCATAGGCTTTTCAAAAAGTATTTATTTAAAGACGTTTACGCCGCGGACAAAGCCAACTGGAGTTGATGACAACAAAGACAACATTTTGGGCCGAACAAATAATTACAAAGAAGAAAAACAACAAAAAGTGTTGTAACCTACTTTGTAATTATTTGTTATTTGTCACAACTCGAGTTGGCTTTGTACGAGGCTTAAAAGGTTTAAAAAAAAAAAAAACGTTTTGAAATGTCTATGAGGAAAATGAACGGGGAATCATTTCCTGGGCCCTGGTAGGGGGCGGGGCTGCAACGCCCTATAGGGTATGGGTGCTGATGACACAGAGGAGAGAACACGCCCCCAGCGCCCACCGCGTCCCCGGCGGGAATCGAACCCAGGACCTTATAGCTAGCTGTAAGGCGACATGCAGCGCTACCGACTGTGCCACCATGCCGCCAATTTTATAGCTACAGTATATTTTAACCACTTTATAAATGTGGCTACAATTTATTTTTATTCAAATCTTTTAGAGCTTTTAGATCTGCTGCAGCGGCAGGAAAACAAAAAGGAATCCTGCTCCTTTGTAGTTTATTTCACGTTGTGCTGCGATGTGTTAAATTGCTTCGCTGTCGCACAGTAACAGGCCTTCACACCGTGTCACACACACCCTGGCCATTAGGGAGCGCACACACGCACGCACGCACGCACACACACACACGCACGCACACCATTATACTTATGAGGACATCGACATTTTCCGAACGACAATTTTGTGAATGTCATTTTGAGGGTTTTCTTTATAATCCCAACCCTTAAGCCGGAAATAGCCGATCTTACTCCTAACCCTAACCCCAACGTCAATATTTTCCTTAATTGTAATTAACGCCTGAATCTTTCTTTAACCAGAAAACCTTTTCTCTTCCTCTTATTGTGATGGAGCAGGAAGGTTTCCCTCATAGCGTAGTTATTTCTCCAATTCGACAATACTTGTCCTCACAAGTATAGTAAATACATGTGCACGTACACACACACACACACACACACACACACACACACACACACACACAATAGGGAATGCCATGCTTAAACACACCATGCATGTCAGCCATGTCAGTACGGTAACGGGTTGTGTGTGCGCGTGTGCGTGCGTGTGTGTTATGAGGTGTGGAGTCAAAACAATTCCTTTCCTCATTTCTGATGAAGTCAAAGGTGAGGAAAACAATACAATACAGCAGCCCAGTGTGTTTCCAATGACATGTATGTACAGTATCACTAGGAAGGAAGGAAGGAAGGAAGGAAGGAAGGAAGGAAGGAAGATTGGACAGACAGACGGACAGACAGATGGACAGACAGACAGTAAGCCAAAGAGGAAGTCATTAAAATGCTGCAGTTCTCATGAATGGCCTGGAAGGTGGCGCTATTTCCCAGTTGCAGAATAATTAACATTCCATTAACCCATTCTGACCTGAGATCAGATTAAAAAAATGTCTTCTACATCCTGACAGTTTTCTGAAAAAGCTATGTTTCTATGTCAGTCGTTCTTAGATTTAAAAAAAAATAGCAGATCTACAAGCTCGTAGCGTGCCACTCGGTGGCGCCCTACGAGCTTGTAGATCTTTAGCTATTTTCCAATAGCTAAAGCATAACATAATGCTAACACCAAAAGGGGTTTCCACCCAAAATGGGTTAAATGAGCATAGTCGTATAGACATGCACAGAGCAAGTTCAGTCAGGGAACCTCAGTGCAGTTGCTGCCGGCCGTTAATTGGGCCGCCTCAGCATCACGATCTCGTCCACATGATTCACTCAACCAATCACACACTCACTCCATCTTCATAGCGGCTACTTTAACCGGAGGTTTGCATTTCTCCTCCTGCTTCCTTGCTTGCTGCTGCTGTATACAAACCTGCTGCTCACCCTCCTCCACCCCAGCTACCACCTGTCGTTTTGGATCTACTGTTTAGGTACGGGGGATTCGGAGTCCCTATATGGTCGGGACTGATGCGCTTGATTCGAGTATACCTAAAAAGCAGATCGCCAAACCATAATAAATATATTGCTCATCTTATATTCAATAAATATATATTCCATCCATTCTTGAGTTGTCCTGACTGAAAGTCCATATGGGTATGTGACCCGACTGTATATTATGCTTGATTAGATGACCTTTTCAATACATCGTCATATACTGTACGGACGTTATGCTGCAGTCGCTAGTTTTCAAGTCTTCATCATCATCACCTTTATTTGTACTCGGAGATACAGTTGAGGCTAAGCCCTGATTTTCAATGTAGCCGAGGTTACAGTACACAAATACAGTCAAAAACAATACATCAAACACAACATTTTGGGCGGGAACCCCTTTTGGTGTTATAGCATTATGTTATGCTTTAGCTATTGAAAAATAGCAGATCAACAAGCTCATAGCGCGGCACCGAGTGGCGCGCTACGAGCTTGTAGGTCTGCTATTTTTTAGAAAAATAACGACTGACATAGAAACATAGGTTTTTTCAGAAAACTGTCATGATGTAGAAGACATTTTTAGAATCTGATCTCGGGTCAGAACGGGTTAAATGCAGAACAACCAGTAAAATAAATCAATTGAAGCAGCAGCGATCACAGTCCTGGAGCATTCCTTGGAACTGACTGAAGGATGGCAGGGAGCTCAGTTTTAAGGAGTTTTGGAGTTCATTCCGCGAAGTTGGACCGCTGACAGAAAAAGCTGTCTTGCTCAATAACTCTGTCTGAGCCTCAGGAACCTTGAGCCTTAAAAAAATCACTAGTCTCCTTTCAATTAGAAGACAAACCGTGTACTGTGATGATATAGGAGCAGTCAGCCATGCACTCATCGCACGAGCGCGCGCGCGCACACGCACACGCACACGCACACGCACACACACACACGGCCCGAAGTCACTCGGATAAGCGCGTCTCCAAATAAATATTGATAAATATACTGATCTATTTCTGCACAATATGTACAACTGTACATTACTGCATGTACTATACTGTACAGTACAACTAAGTACTCCCGAGTGTGCAAATGAGTGTACAAATAGAACCAAATGGACCCTTTAATACAGATCTGTAACTCTGAGTGTACACATAGAACCGAATGGACCCTTAGGAGTCTAACTCTGAGAGAATTTCCACATGCCCAAAACACGCACACATGTGCACGCACACACACACACACACACACAGGCACACTCACATCTCACACAGCTGAAACGAGGGCTGACATGAAACATGCTCTGATTGGACGCACACTTTCAGCGGCCTGTCGTACAGAGAACAGAGTTCAATTCAAAGCTGTGAGGTGGAAAATCACCCTTGTCTGTCTCTCTCTCTCTATCCCTCTCTCTCCCTCTCTCACCCCACGGTTTCTCTCTCTCTCTCCCTCTCCCCCCTCTGTCTCTCCATCTGTCTCTCTCTCCCCCTCTCTCTCTCTCTCTCTAACAGCAGGTTTACAGCTCATCATGTGTTGCCATGACGACCTGCATCTGTCATGCCGATGTTGCTGATACAGTGACCTTTGAACCCTGACAGCAGATAGCGCAGTGGGAATTAACGCTGTCTCTCTCTGTGTGTGGTGTGTTTGTTGTCTGGTGCGTGCGTGCATACCCACATACCCCGCGAGGTCGTTATTTATCATTCATATAAAATTAAACAAATAGCTCTATTTTAGAACTACAAGTAAATATTCAACAGACAGCAGACTTCCGCTGTTTCCTGTGTAGTGTACTTTACGTGCGGGGCGCATTAATAGGTTGTTTACGACATGCCACAGAAACCAACTTCTGATTTATTTGGCCGTGCCAAAATCAAAAGACAAGCTCAGATGCGAGAAGCTACAGTATAGCGTTGAAGCATCGCCACCATAGCCTCAGCCCATGTCTTATACAGAGATGTCCACAACCATCAGGCACGTGCACACAGACATCAAAAGGGGGTCTTCAGCCCCTGCCCTTTTACCCGTCTGTAAAACGACCGCCCTTTCCAGACCGCGAATGCAGCGTTTACTACATGGTGAAAGAAATGCAAAATGCCACTCCTCTCTCCTCTCCTTTCCATGCCATGCCAGAAGGAAGGCAGCCTTCAGGAGAATAGCTTTTTTCCCCCGAAGTCTCCTGATCTTGAACACAGTATTTTTTCTTTGAACAAATGTGTTTAGAACTCCATGTCGTTACACACCGCATCTCTATATCTAAAGAGTGCTGGGTTGCGCCCCGAAAATAGCAGATCTACAAGCTCTCAACGCGTCGCAGCATGAAGCGTTGTGAGCTTGTAGATCTGCTATTTTGCTCTTACAGGATTTTATCCCCTGCCCCTCTAACACTCTCTGCACACGTCCCTGATAAACATCACCCCAGAGAGCAGGAGCGCGTCTGGAATATATTGTAAGGTATCAGCTGAGGTACCGCAAGATGTGGAGCCATATATAGATATACAAAACGATCAGACAAAACCATCAAAATAACATTTCTTCTACATTCTCCCATTCAACGCGGTGTCCCTTTAGGAGAGCATTTAATTCATTTTTGAATGATTTATGTCCTCATATAAGAGCTAGGAACGTACTTTAAAATGTGGCTCGTATAGCCGACACATTTCAAGATGAATAGGGGTTGTTGTTACTATGTAGCAAGTAGCAACATCATTGTTTTGTGCCAACTGCCATACTATAGTGTGTTTTATGTATTGAAAGTGACGCTGTCAGGCCTGGGCCGTGGCTCAGCGGTCCAGGCACCTTGGCTGGTAATCCAGTCTGGCAGTGTGCCGCGGGTTCGACTCCCGATCCCGACGGCCTTTACTGCATGTCCCCCCCCCCCATATCTCTCCCCATTTCCTGTCAGCCTACTGTCTGTCCCTCCATAAAATATATAAAATAAAAGCGAAAGCCACAAAGAAAATACATTAAAAAGAAAGTGACGCTGTCTGTAGATTAAAGAAATGGCCACTGGTCACTCCATTACGTCAGACTTTACCACTTACTTCTCTCTCCTCCTATTATTAGCATCCACACTGCACTGACCGTATAGCTATTATAAGCATCTTTAATTAGCAGACGCCAGCAGGTGCTTCAGTCACGCTTTATTTATTTATTTATTTATTTTTATAATGGAGTGTGCTCGGCATTCATGTAAAAATACATGAATAATCGGAACTATTCAAGGTAAAAAAAAAGAATAACATCAATGCATAGTGCTGTATTGCCGTTTTTTTTATAGGCTTAGGCAATTTTTTCCCCACTATTATTTGAAAGAGGGCTTTATTTTATTTATTTCTCCCCGTCCTAATTAGTAGCCTATATGAGTTTGGGTGTGGGTGGGCCATGTTTTATGCATTTGTCTCTGGAGTGATTTGTGCACGAGCTATGGAAGATAATCAGAAGTACCAATAAAACAGCAAAGAAAAGGAAATTCTGAATATAGATATACAGATTGTTCTAAGCTCTAAGTCACTCCAGTAAATGTAGCCTATACGTAGTCACTGTGCATCTTTTATTGATAATCCAGTGTCGGGTTCACCTGTAGTGTAGTGTAAAGGTGACTGCAGGTCAGACACCACTCAGCCAATCACTGTATCCTGTCCAGGTCAACACCTCTTCATCCCACATGCAGCCAGCCAATCCCCTTCCTGAGGGAGGGGCCAGACCCGGCCAGCCAGCCAATCCCCCTCCCTGAGGGAGGAGCCAGACCCGGCCAGCCAGCCAATCCCCTCCCTGTGGGAGGGGCCAGACCCGGCCAGCCAGCCAATCCACTCCCTGAGGGAGGAGCCAGACCCGGCCAGCCAGCCAATCCCCTCCCTGAGGGAGGGGCCAGACCCGGCCAGCCAGCCAATCCACTCCCTGAGGGAGGGGCCAGACCCGGCCAGCCAGCCAATCCCCTCCCTGAGGGAGGGGCCAGACTCACTCATTCACGTTTAATGTAAACAGATTTGTGAAGCGTCAACATCATTTCCTTGGTGGCGGTATTTCTGCCAAATTCCAGCAATGTACTCTACAGCGCCCTCTACTATGGCCCTCCCTGGCCAGTGTCCACAGAGACGCCATGTTAACCCATTCTGACCTGAGATCAGATTCTAAAAATGTCTGTTTGAAAATGACAGTTTTCTGAAAAAGCTATTTCTGTCAGTGGTTCTTTGATTTAAAAAAAATAGCAGACCTACAAGCTCGTAGCGCGCCACTCGGTGGCGCGCTATGAGCTTGTAGATCTGCTATTTTTCAATAGCTAAAGCATGACGTAATGCTAACACCAAAAGGGGTTCCCGCCACAAAAATGGGTTAAGGTGGTGCATGACGTTCTGTCTGTCCTCCACCAAAACATCTCCATCACACTAAATAAACAGATGCACCGTCACCGTCTGAAGGAAAATACAACAACAGTGATATAACTACGTGTTCAATGTAATGGTTCCCGGGACCCCAGGGGTGGTCTCTAAGACGGGTCCCAGCCCAGTAGACATTTTACGAGACCTACGTAAACGACGTTAAGAGTACAGTATTGCATCCCAGGATCCACAAAGGTTGACCTTTCTCAATGTACTGAGTCTACGGATGCAGGATGCTATTTGCATCACTGCAACATGCTGCCCTAACCCTTCCAGATGCCACGCTGAGAACCCCCACAGTGCACTGCTTATTATGAGCATTAGTGAAGACCATTAAGATACGGTTGAAGTAAAAAAAAGCTGAATACTTCTTCCACTATACTGCCCAAAAGCGTGAGAGCTTGGCAATGAACCCACTGGGACTACATTTCACCCTGACCCTAACCCATATGTTTCGTAATCTCAAATTACAGTTTAGGAATGGAACGAGACACACACACACACACACACACACACACACACACACACACACACACACACACACACACACACACACACACACACACACACACACACACACACACACACACACACACACACACACACACACACACACACACACACACACAGTGTGTGTGTCAGGGGGGTATTCAGGGGATGATGAATTGGCTGCAGCTCACCCAGCCAAGTGTGAAGCATTGTTCAAACATTAATCAGCCAATTTAAACAGTAAACAAATCACAATTCATCCACCAAACTGCGACTGCTTTGGCTAGACAATGGGACATAGCATGACGTGTGAATGCGGTAAGCGAACGCAGCTGTTGTAGCAGTCTGACACACACTTCGATTTCTTTATTTGAATCCACAAATTACAATTAATTTTACAAGGAAACAAATACAACGGGGTTGACAGTTCATGTTCACTTAAGGATACACATGGCACCTCCTCCTCCACACAGACAAGCTGCCTATAACAGCCCAAACAGAACAGTATTTGGCAAGTTGTTTGGCTTTGCTTTTTGTCATGCCAGCTATATTCTTAGGCCACTCATGGTCAGTTTATGCACATGGCCCAGGCTTCCGAATATCAGTATGGCAAATCTGGGAGGCATACTATCATCCGACAGAGCATTGCTCCGAAGGAGCAATGCTCTGTCGGATCTACAGCGATACCCCAAGTTTGTTATACTTCCAAGTAATGGTTGATACTTGATACTAATATTTATCTTGGAATGCCTGGTCCATGTACAGATCAAAGACACAGCCCACCTCCAGAATCAGGACCACACACACACACACACACACACACACACACACACACACACACACACCCCTTTCTTTGGAAAGGTGTCAGGAGGCGTCACGTGGCACTGGGTGATAACTTGTAACTTGTCCACACACACATAAATACAGACCGACATAGCACAATTCTGGAGATATAAGGCAGCCACTGGTAATTAACTTGTTTCTCTTCTGCAGACTAGAGATGAATGATGGGTGGATTGTGGATTGAAAGGAAGGCTCAAACACAGCTTCTATCCGGGGAAGGTCAGGCTACTGAACTCAATGCACTTTAGCTGTTTTTAATATATATATATTTTTAATATGCTGCTCAGTTTTAATGCACTGCCCTTTGGATTTCATGCTCATTCTTTTTATTGATAGGTTATTCACTGCTGGTCCCGAGTACCCTTGAACCTTGTGCCTCAGCCTGGGTTGTGGTGGTGGTGGTGAGCAGCATATTGTGCCATTTGACACCGTCCGGCAAAACGCCCGTCGAAATGTGACACAGCTTGAGATCAAATGTCACACACTGCTGCTCCGCTGCACAGCGGATTTCCTTGGCCCGGGTTAATGGTGTGGGAGGGAGGACGGTATGGGTGGTGTGGGAGGGTAGGTGGTCTGGGTGGTGAGGGAGGGTAGGTGGTCTGGGTGGTGTGGGAGGGTAGGTGGTCTGGGTGGTGAGGGAGGGTAGGTGGTCTGGGTGGTGAGGGAGGGTAGGTGGTCTGGGTGGTGAGGGAGGGTAGGTGGTCTGGGTGGTGAGGGAGGGTAGGTGGTCTGGGGGGTACAGTAGGTGGTCTGGGAGGTACAGTAGGTGGTCTGGGAGGTACAGTAGGTGGTCTGGGAGGGGACAGTAGGTGGTCTGGGAGGTACAGTAGGTGGTCTGGGAGGGGACAGTAGGTGGTCTGGGAGGTACAGTAGGTGGTCTGGGAGGGGACAGTAGGTGGTCTGGGAGGTACAGTAGGTGGTCTGGGACGTACAGTAGGTGGTCTGGGAGGTACAGTAGGTGGTCTGGGAGGGGACAGTAGTGGTCTGGGAGGTACAGTAGGTGGTCTGGGAGGGGACAGTAGGTGGTCTGGGAGGTACAGTAGGTGGTCTTGGAGGTACAGTAGGTGGTCTGGGAGGGGACAGTAGTGGTCTGGGAGGGGACAGTAGGTGGTCTGGGAGGGTACCGTAGGTGGTCTCCATGTGTGTGACTAATCATCTTATAGTCCTTCTTACACGCAAGTGGTAAAAGATAGAATCAAATCAGAGTCACTGAGAGACTCTGATGAAGACCGCGAGGGTGAAACGTTAGTCGTTCTGTATACTTTAGCACCTCATAAAATAAAAGGCTCTAAATGTCCGTGCTGCTCCAGTAGTCCTCTCCTCCTTCTGCAACTACAGTACAGTACAGTAACTTTCACTCAAGTGCATTTTGAAATCCGAACTTTTACTTGTAACGGAGTATTTCTATATTGCAATATAGATACTTTTACTGGCCCACCGGTCGTAGGGGTGTAACGGTATAGGCCTCCTGGCCTAGCGGCCGTAGGGGTGTAACGGTATAGGCCTGGCCTAGCGGCCGTAGGGGTGTAACGGTATAGGCCTGGCCTAGCGGCCGTAGGGGTGTAACGGTATAGGCCTCCTGGCCTGGCCTAGCGGCCGTAGGGGTGTAACGGTATAACCCTGGCCTAGCGGCCGTAGGGGTGTGAACGGTATAGGCCTCCTGGCCTGGCCTAGCAGCCGTAGGGGTGTGAACGGTATAAGGCCTCCTGGCCTGGCCTAGCGGCCGTTGGGGTGTAGCGGTATAGGCCTCCTGGCCTAGCGGCCGTAGGGGTGTAACGGTATAGGCCTCCTGGCTTAGCGGCCGTAGGGGTGTAACGGTATAGGCCTAGCAGCCGTAGGGGTGTAACGGTATAGGCCTCCTGGCCTAGCGGCCGTAGGGGTGTAACGGTATAGGCCTCCTGGCCTGGCCTAGCGGCCGTAGGGGTGTAACGGTATAGGCCTCCTGGCCTAGCGGCCGTAGGGGTGTAACGGTATAGGCCTCCTGGCCTAGCGGCCGTAGGGGTGTAACGGTATAGGCCTGGCCTAGCGGCCGTAGGGGTGTAACGGTATAGGCCTGGCCTAGCGGCCGTAGGGGTGTAACGGTATAGGCCTGGCCTAGCGTCCGTAGGGGTGTAACGGTATAGGCCTGGCCTAGCGGCCGTAGGGGTGTAACGGTATAGGCCTGGCCTAGCGGCCGTAGGGGTGTAACGGTATAGGCCTCCTGGCCTAGCGGCCGTAGGGGTGTAACGGTATAGGCCTGGCCTAGCGGCCGTAGGGGTGTAACGGTATAGGCCTCCTGGCCTAGCGGCCGTAGGGGTGTAACGGTATAGGCCTCCTGGCCTAGCGGCCGTAGGGGTGTAACGGTATAGGCCTCCTGGCCTGGCCTAGCGGCCGTAGGGGTGTAACGGTATAGGCCTGGCCTAGCGGCCGTAGGGGTGTAACGGTATAGGCCTGGCCTAGCGTCCGTAGGGGTGTAACGGTATAGGCCTCCTGGCCTGGCCTAGCGTCCGTAGGGGTGTAACGGTATAGGCCTCCTGGCCTGGCCTAGCGTCCGTAGGGGTGTAACGGTATAAGGCCTCCTGGCCTATAGCGTCCGTAGGGGTGTAACGGTATAAGGCCTCCTGGCCTATAGCGGCCGTAGGGGTGTGGACAGTTTGTGGCCAGCAAGCCGGGTTCTTATTTGTTCGCTGACAGTTACGACTGGATAAACGATCGCTGCATGGGGATTGTCTTTGTGTACTTTCTGTTTCATCCCAATTAATCCCTCAGTCCGCTGGAGCCAGAATCACTATCGACCCACTTCACTACATCAGAGGGAGAGAGAGAGAGGGGGGGTGCTGAAGCCACTGGAGGGAGCACTGCTTGCTTCAAGATGAGGAAACTCGAAAAGTTAATCAAGGGGAAAGAATGGATTGGAGTCAGTGTTGTATTCTCATGTCTGTGGGACATACGTCCACACAACTAGTTATGGACTAGGTAACATGGTACATGTGTCTGTGCGATGTCCACACAACTAGTGGTGTACGCTAATTTCATCAGCAAATAAAAAACAGACTAAAATGTTAGGGAGGGACACCTGGGGGGAAGGTATAATTCAGACAGATCCGGTAGAACTGAGACAAGACTTCCGGTATGTAGTGCTCACCTCTTGGATAACAACAGAGGGATCGAGGACGTCGCCTGAGATTTCATACTATTGAAGTTGTTTTATCAACACTAAGGCAACTCAGGTTGGGACCTTAAGAGTATAAATATTATAGAGACGTCACAGAGAGGAAACCCTGAGGTTTATCACCTGTTATCACCTTTTTTCGGACCAACGCCAATACAGCATGGACATGTGGACAGAGAGCAGCGGGTTGAGAGAGGGGGAGAGAGAGAGAGAGAGAGAGAGAGAGAGAGAGAGAGAGAGAGAGAGAGAGAGAGAGAGAGAGAGAGAGAGAGAGAGAGAAGCGGGTTGTGGGGAAAGAGAGAGAGAGAGAGAGCAGCGGGTTGTGGGGAGAGAGAGAGAGAGCAGCGGGTTGTGGGGAGAGAGAGAGAGAGAGAGAGAGAGAGTAATTCATCAACGTTGCAGACGAGGGTAATAGAAAGAGACCTGACGCCTGTGGAACGACTTAATTAACTTTCTATCTGCCGCCTGAGGAGCTGTCAGTACACCTACAGCACCGTCTCTGTCACGCTGAAACCTCACATGTCCAACAACGGCTACTTGTCATGGATTCAAATAAATTAAAAAAGATAGATAAAATAAATTAGCAGATCGACAAGGCGGACTTAAAACTTGGGAGATCTGCTACTTTTGATGTGTTTGTGCGACACTGTGATATTATATGATAAAGTAGGGCGTTGATTTACGAAGAAAATCAGGAAAAGTTATTAGATGGAGATATGAGGGTTTCTCTGTCCTCCATTCTGGAGGGGAGGAACAAGAGGATGTGTCAGTGCATACAGAACGTGGAGAT
>NC_139703.1:39771158-39851158 GCF_964188405.1 Protomyctophum parallelum | reverse complement strand
CCGCCCCGTCCCCCCCCCCCCCCCGCCCCGTCACCCCCTCCCTCTGAACAGAGCTAATGAACTCAGAGGCAGAGCAGACATGTAGTGAGGGATGATGAGGGCTGCATGGTGTACAGACGACAGAGCACTCTCTCCCAACCGCTAGAGATCTGATTACAGTAACACCTTGTTCTACTGTATGTATGTAATGCACAGTGCACATCGGCTGCTTACTGTACGCCACCTTGATATACTGTATATCTCATCTCAGGTACTGTGTGTGTAAATATGTTTTTCCGTGTGTAAAAAACAAGCGGACAGAAAGAAAGAAAAAAAAAAAAACTTTAGTTGTGAAGTTTTGTAGCAAAGGTTTGCCACATCTAACATGGGAATTAAAGCACATTAAAGTACCATTTGTGGAAAGCTTTAAACATAAAATGTCCCTTCCTTGTTCCTTCCATAAGGGAAACTACTCTCTCACACTCTCAGGTTTTCCATCGTGGACACATACTGTATCTTATTCTTAGGGGGAAACATTTACATATTCACGTAGCGTAATATGACATGTGCAGTAAGGTTCTATAAAGTAACAACGCCATTCATGGGTGCCTTGGATGAAGAAAAAAAAAAGAGTTGGGAAAACCCAGTGGCGTTTCCAGGAATTACATTTTGGGCAGGCAAGATGTGTAAATTGTCGTCTCCCCGCGCACAATCGTATAGCACTAAGGTTTGCAAAGATATATACATGCCAGACACCAGGATACAGAGATATACCTGCCAGACACCAGGATACAGAGATATACCTGCCAGACAGTAGGATACAGAGATATACCTGCCAGACAGTAGGATACAGAGATATACCTGCCAGACAGTAGGATACAAATAGATATACCTGCCAGACACCAGGATACAGAGATATACCTGCCAGACACCAGGATATAAAGAGATATACCTGCCAGACACCAGGATACAGAGATATACCTGCCAGCCAGTAGGATACAAATAGATATACCTGCCAGACACCAGGATACAGAGATATACCTGCCAGACACCAGGATATAAGAGATATACCTGCCAGACAGTAGGATACAGAGATATACCTGCCAGACACCAGGATACAGAGATATACCTGCCAGACACCAGGATACAGAGATATACCTGCCAGACACCAGGATAGAGATACAGTATACCTGCCAGACAGTAGGATACAGAGATATACCTGCCAGCCACTAGGATACAAAGAGATATACCTGCCAGACACTAGGATACAAAGAGATAGTATACCTGCCAGACAGTAGGATACAGAGATATACCTGCCAGACACCAGGATACAGAGATATACCTGCCAGACAGTAGGATACAGAGATATACCTGCCAGACACCAGGATACAGAGATATACCTGCCAGACAGTAGGATACAGAGATATAACTGCCAGACACCAGGATACAGAGATATACCTTCCAGACAGTAGGATACAAAGAGATATACCTGCCAGACACTAGGATACAAAGAGATATACCTGCCAGACACTAGGATACAAAGAGATATACCTGCCAGACACTAGGATACAAAGAGATATACTGTACCTGCCAGACACTAGGATACAAAGAGATATACCTGCCAGACAGTGGGATACATAGAGATATACCTGCCAGACACTAGGATACAAAGGCTGAAAGGCATTTACATTCCAATGGGTGATTGAGGGTCACACTCTACCGCAACGGCCAATCAGCTGTCCACTAATAGTTCTCAGGTCTTGTTTTTGTTCTCTTTTTGAGTGGTGAACCACTCCAAGGAACAGCAATGTCCGTGTTCACCTATGTGACGTTAATGTGCGTGTTAATGTGACTATATGAGCACCAGTATGACTATGAGTACCAGTAGGGGCGCTGTTGTGCCAGAAACGGAGAGAGAGAGAGATAGTGCTGCACTGTTGCATGCTAATATGAGAGAGAGAGAGAGAGGGGGGGGGGGGGGGGGGAGAGGAGTTGCACCACTCAGTTCACACAGGTGTGATTACTTTTCATTGTATGGATTCTGGCCAGGCAGAAATGGATTTGGACCGGCGGTCCTCGCCTTATTGCAGATACGCCTCTGGGAGAACCACTGTGTTATGCAATGCTTTTTTTTAACAAGCCTTGAGAACTAAACGGTGCATTTCTACACAGCGCCCTTATCCAAAAGGATGTACAACGTGCAGCATGACATTCACGGTAGAGGAAACCCGATCCTCATTAGGATCGTAGCGGTGTGTCGCGCTCATGAAGAACGCATCAACACCGACCGACCCAGTGGGAGCCGGGGGATCAAACCGGCCACCTTTTCCGTTTCCCCACCGCCACAAAGCGGGCCACTCTTAATTCCACCAGCTGCAGGAGCGCGTCGAACGCCATCGCACACACACGCCACGCGACCGTCTCACAGCTTCTCACCTTCACAGATTGTGAGAAGAGCGACGATACCCTTCAAGCGTTACGTATACCGTCTTTTTCACGATGCTGCTGTAAATGTGAAAGTTTGGCTGCGAGGGAAGTGATTTGATCCCAGGAGCCTAGTTCTGTTCTGCCAGCTCGCTTCTGTTCTCTCCTCTCCTCTCCCCTCCCCTCCCCTCCCCTCCCCTCCCCTCCCCTCCCCTCTCCTCTCCTCTCCTCTCCTCTCCTCTCCTCTCCTCTCCTCTCCTCTCCCTCCCCTCTCCTCTCCTCTCCTCTCCTCTCCTCTCCTCTCCTCTCCTGTGCCTGCACGGCTGGGAGGGCAAGCAGCGCGGGGGGTTCATTCTCTATCTGAGTGGATTTAGAGGATGGGGGAAGGGGAGGGGAGGGGGAGTGGGGAGGGGGAGTGGAACTTCTACAGAAGCAAAAAAAGGAAATGTCTGAGACAAAAACAAAGGAAGAGTACTCATCCCCCGCATGGAGGGCGGACTGACCCAGAAGCGATGCTTCTTCTTCCACAGCCAATCTCTCCCATTTTTAATAATGAAGACTTTATAGAACATTTTGTAACTTTTCCCTCCTGGTTGTAGAATAGAGAGTTATTGTGAAAACGTTGTGCGGGAGGGCCTGGAGGGGGCGACGATGATGATGAGCAGGGGGTGAATAAAAATAAAAAAAACGTATTTTTTACCTGAAGGAGGCAGACTTCCATTTGCGGCAGGGGTAGCGTCTCCTGCACGCTGGGGCGCCGATGAGGCCCAGACCGGCGCCGTCGTCCGAATCGTCCACCAGGGGGGGCAGCGAGCCATGGCGTCTGTCAACGACATTAACACAGCCCTTTATAATCACTTAAACCCCAGCCTGATCCGTTCCGTATGGCGGAGAAAGCTTTGGCAGAATGTCAGCAGATGCTGCGAGCTTGTCGATGGGATATTGTAATATAATTCATGTAATGCCCATTACTGTATGATCATGTGATCATGGGTCTGCTCTACCGGTCCAGTACTGTTCGGTTATCATGTGTTTACGGAAGGTTGGATAAAGTAAAGCAGTGGTTCCCAAACGTTCTCATGCCAAGGACCCCCCACATTGACATTTATTATAGCCCGCAGACCCCCATTTGAAAAATATATGCCAGGGAGGGACCCCCATTAAAGAAAAATTGTATGGCTCTAGCAGTGATTCTCAACCATTTTAATTTCAAGGACCCCCAGTTTGACATGCATTAGTCTACGGGACCCCATTTTGATGGCATTTCTATCTCTGGGACCCCAATTTATATTGTAAAATCAATAGTGAGTGTACAAATGGATTTGGACCCCAACATTTGTACACTTTGAGTTACAGACCCACAAGGGTCCATTTGGTTCCTAACTATCATTTAGCTGGGGACCCCCTGGAACTCCCTCAAGGACCCCTGGGGGTCCCCAGACCCCACTTTGAGAAGTAATCAACAAACTATACTATAAACACTGATCAAACATTTGGCCAAACATTTGAAATGTAACCGATCTACAAGCTCACAATGCCTTGTAGACGTGCCATTTTCACACTATTCATCTGTGGAACCCAGTCAAACTAAACATAACGTCTCAGTCACTACATTCCAGGCAGGGACGTGCAGAGTGGGCAGGGGCTAACATCCCGTAAGAGGGCACTATTGGACGAAAATAGCAGATTTAAAAGGTCACAACGTGTCGCACTGTGATGCGATGAGAGTTTGTAGATCAGCTATTTTCGGGGCGCAACCCAGCACTCTTTAGCTAGTGGAGATGTGGTGTAACGACATGAATGCTGAATGCTGCCTTCCACCATTTGGTTTCATTTTACGCTCTCAAGAGTTAAATCATTGTTAAACATCTGCATTACTTCATTTACAAGTAGCCTACACAATTAGAGAATGTAGAAGAATTGTTATTTTGATCAATATATATCCGGTCTAGCCCCACCCTACATCGCCGATCTAATTTCCCCCTATATCCCAACCCGCTCCCTGAGATCCTCATCCAAAGACTTTCTCAACCCTCAAATTTGCCGGCTAAAGTCCAAAGGAGACCAGGCTTTCTGCTCCCTAGCCCCAAAACTCTGGAACACACTGCCCTTACACGTCAAGCGTGCTGAATCAGTGTCCTCTTTTAAATCACTTTTAAAATAGATTAGCCTTCACTGCCAATCTAACATTTTAGTATATATATTTTCCTGCTTTTGTTTTCTATTGAAATGTCTTTGCTTTATATTTTCTGTTTGTTGTTGTTGTAAAGCACTTTGTAACGCAATTTGAAAGGTGCTATATAAATAAAGTTTTATTATATGCCAAAAGCATGGAAGCATGGAATATAATACAACAAATTATTATTTTTTGGATCTGAAAGGCTAAATGTCATCAGACGGTGCAGGTCAGAGCGTGGCCGAAATGTCACTCCCTGCTGAACACACCACACACCGTCCACTAACACTCCAGCGCAGTGAAAGAGAACACATCCTCTCCCCTGCTGTCAGAATACCACCCCTGGACACCGACATAAACACTGACAAATCAGGGAAAAGGAAAACGCTCCCCCCCCACCGCGCATCTTCTCACACTATTAAGCTCGAGAGAATTGCACCTTTCTAAACTAAATGTGTTGTATATTTTTTGGAACATAGCCTACTGTGAAGTTGTTCACACAAATAAAGTTCACCTAACTTTGCTACTACAGTAAAACATGCACGTATTATGTTTCATACTCTTTATCGCACTCTATTTTCTATATCTTTGTTTGCTGTGTTTTGTATTATATATTTGTTGGTGCATTGTCTGAAGGAAGCCAAACAAAAATAAGTATTTATACTCTTATGTACACGTACACAAGATAACAATGGTAACAATAACCCATTTAGACCTGAGGTCAATTCTGAAAAACCTAGGTTTCTATATCAGTGGTTGTCAAACATTTTCATGTCAAGGACCCCGGAAATTGGCCACAGACCCCCATCTGAAAATATGTTGTTCCAGGAACCCCCCAGAAGCAAAGATTTGAGTAACAAAAAAAAATAGGATATATATTCAAAGAGTTTCACTACAATTTCATGACTTTTCAAAAATAGCTATCTACAAGCTCATAGATCTGCTATTTTTCAATAGCTAAAGTATTGACTAAGAAAGGAAAGAGGGCGCACAGCTCGTAGTCACGATGCTATGCTCACAACGTGTCGCGCTGCAATGAATGATTTTTTAAAATTAATTTCATGAAGATTAAATAAAAGAAAAATCTAATACATTCCATGAATTAGAAAACAAATGTTTATTAAGTAGCAGTGACAATAGACGATCTACACGTTAGTAGAAAATGTTCAAAGCAATTATCGTATTAATCCTTTTTGAACATTTTGAATTTGTGCATCGGGATAGGATGCACACAGCAGCACAGCAGTATGCCGGCTGGAGGCAGCAGCAGTCTAAGGATTTGACTATTTATTTATTCATTTATGCATTTATTTATCCATCCAATCCGATGGGGATTAGGAAGCACTTAACCCATTTAGACCTGAGAACTGATTCTACAAATTGTCTTCTAAATCATGACAGTTTTCTGGAAAACGTGTTTCAAATTCTACGTCAGTGGTGCTCGTCTGCTCGACCTTTTTCACGTCAAGGACCCCCAAAAACAAAATGTATGTATTTGGCTGCGGACCGCCATCTCAAAATATGTTGTTCCAGGGAACAGAAGCAAAGATACGACTTAAAAACGTTTGCTCTGAAAGAATATAATGTTCAAAGATTTGCGCCACATTTTCACGATTTTTCAAAAATAGCAGACCTACAAGTTCTCAGTGGTGTGCTATGAGCTTGTAGATCTGCTATTTTTCAACAGCTAAAGCATAACATAATGCTTTAAAACACCAAAAAAGGGGTTCCCGCCCAGAATGGCTTAACTCTGCCGGGATCAACTCCTCGAATGCACGTCACCGCTGTGCTGTAGTGCCAGCTGTGGGATCACGTTAATACACGTCACCGCTGCGCTGTAGCGCCAGCTGTGGGATCACGTTAATCAGCTGTGGGATCACGTTATTCTGAAGAGGCTCGTTCAACGTCCAGGAAGAAAGAACTGGAACCCATTACGATTATTACACAATCCCCTAATTGCAATTATCTGAGATATAGTCACGGCGTTCTATTTTTTGCTGCACAACGGTCATCATCGTTTCCATGTTGGAAGATTTTCGGAGAAATGCCATAATCTGCAAAGCTGACAGTGATGAGTCACAACGTGGCACACGGTCAGCTTGCAGATACTGTGACTAGGATAAATATTATGATCTCAATGCTTTGGTACCAGTGTTGTTTTTGGCAGCAGATTTTGATTTTAGTTTTAGTCATATAGTCTCTTCAATAGTTTTCATTTAGTTTCAGTCATATTTTAGTTACCTGGAAATGTTTTAGTGTTAGTCTAGCTTTAGTCGACTAATTAGCATAATATTTTGGGCACAAAATGTGTTTTAAGCAAATAAACATAAATCTAAGCCAGTGGCTGGAGGGCAAACCGCTAAATAATGTTTTCATCCACGGTAGCCCTGAATGATGTTGTTACCTTACTGCACCTTACATTTATGACAACATGTGACCAGATTTGAATGAGAGCCTGCCATGGCGCAAATTCCAGCTTTTCACCAGAGGAGAAAAACTGTTTTATTTATATCACAGGCAGGCTCTTCACATTGACATGAAAATATGAAATGAATGCTTAAACATGTAGCTAGGTGTAATGTTAGAGACCACAGAAGTGAACCTTTCAAGCCTGTTTTCTCAACTCGCTGTTTTCTGACAGCCAAGACATTACTCTATAAGCCATATCTCCAAAACTGGTGGGTCAAACTGAACAACCAATATGTCAATTTGAAGCTATGATTCCCTGCTTCCATATTACATGAAAACATTTGGACACATTTTACGGTACGTAAATATTTTAATATTTCCTCTTAAAATACAGTGTGTCACGAGAGAATATCTGTTTCCATTGTGACAGATTGAAATAGCGTCATACTTTTAACCACTAGAATCACCCCCGCCCCTTAATTTACAATTTACAATTTAGGCATTTAGCAGACGCTCTTAATCCAGAGCGATTTACAATAATCAGGAACAAAAGCATGGGAATACATCACAAAAGCATTTATCATAAAACATGCGTAAGCTAAGAAAGTAACAGTGGAATATCTATATTATGAGACTATACATATAAGCTATATATATATACTGCTATGCTATACATATGTACTATGGCGTGCTATGACTATATACAATGCTATTATAGTGCCGTCTACATAACATGCTATAAGTCTGTATCAGATGCTATCTTAAGGTCATTACACACTGGCAAATTAGCGACGCGATATATTCGTGCGAATAATTCGCATTTAAAAAAAACCAATTGAAGTCCATGCAAGCTTCCACATCAGTGGCGAATGTGCGAAAATGCGACCGTTTTCGCTTTTATTTGTTCGCTCTGGTGTCGTATTTTGCAGAGATTCGCAGGCGAACTGCAACATGCAATATTTCGCATTTTCAGATCGCTTATTCGCATCGCGTCGCTAATTCGCCAGTGTGTAATGACCTTAAGTCTACAGAAATGCTATCTAAGGGGGTAGGGTAAGTGCTATGGGCCATGATGGAGTCTAAAAAGGTGGGTTTTCAGACTACGGCGGAAGATTGGGAGTGATGCTGCAGTTCTGACTGCAATGGGAAGTGCATTCCACAGTTTTGGAGCCAGAAGGGAGAAGAGTTTGGGACGTGTGGAGCGTTGTCCCGGCGTTTTTAGTGAGGGTACTTCCAGTTTCCCTGCGTTGGCTGATCTGAGTGCGCGGGAGGGTTTGTAGGGTTCAATCATACTTGCAAGATATGGGGGAGCCATACCTTTGGTTGCCTTGAATGCCAGCATCAGAGTTTTGTATTTTGTGCGGGCAGCGACCGGGAGCCAGTGGAGGGAGCGGAGCAGGGGGGAGACATGTGAGAATTTTGGCTGGTTGAATACCAAGCGAGCTGCAGCATTTTGGATCAGCTGGAGAGGCTTAAGTGCACATGCTGGTAGGCCAGTAAGGAGGGAGTTACAATAGTCGAGTTTTGACAAGACTGTTGTCTGGATTAGGAGCTGGGCTGATTCCTGGTTGAGGAACGGTCTAATTCGTCGTATATTATAGAGTGTGAACCTACAGGATCGAGTGACAGCTGTGATGTGAGCTTTGAACGAGAGCTGACTGTCCAGGACAACACCGAGGTTCCTGGCTGATCAGTAGATCAGCTATTTGTTGGCGAAGAGACTGTAGGTGTAGATTGAAAAAAGAACTCACCAAGTACAGTGCAAGTATAGAGGGTCTTGTGATTAAGCTAAAGTAATATGGATGAATTCCAAATATTATTGCAAAGGTCGCAATAACAGATAATTCGTCCGGAGACGTGTTGGGCACAAATTGTGTTAACCCATTTAGACACGACGTCAAAAAAAAAAAAAAGAAAAGTCTTCTAAACCATGAAACTTTTCTGAAAAACCCCATGTTTCTTATTTCAGTGGTTCTCCATATTCCATGTCAAGGACCCCAAAAATCATATAATTGTCCGCCAACCCCCATCTGAAAGTATGTTGTTCCAGGCAGGGACCCCCCCAGAAGCGATCGATCTGAAAGAATATATATTCAAAGATTTGCGCCACATTTTCACGATTTTTCAAAAATAGCAGATCTACAAGCTCATAGCACGGCACTCTGTGCCGCGCTACAAGCTTGTAGATCTGCTATTTTTAAAACAGCTAAATAATGAATAAAACAAAAGGGTTTTCCCGCCCAGAATGGCTTAATTAGTTGTTTCGGAGCGCCGCTCGCTGCCAATAAAAAAGGGTCCTCCCCCATGCAGTGCATTATGGGCCGTCGTGGTGAGATGTGCCAGCCACTTTGTAGCGACAAACTCCCCCAGAATGAATAATGCATGGTATTTATGAATGTCATCTGGCCCTAAATGTCACCGTGCATCACAGGAGGACGGCAGACTGATCCACCGGAAGATTATCCACAGGCCAAATTAACCCCTTTTGGGGCAGGAACCCCTTTTGGTGTTTTAAAGCATTATGTTATACTTTAGCTATTGAAAAATATTTTTGAAAAATCGTGAAAATGTGCCTCAAATCTTTGAATATATATTGTTACAGAATGAACATTTTAACTCAAATCTTTGCTTCTTTCGACGTCAGGACTAAATGGGTTAACCCTTGGCCTACAATTAACGGAAAAAACGGAATTAATCTAAAAATCTAAACCTCCCGTTAACGGAAAAAACGGAATGACAATCAATATCAGTTATCGGGGGGTCAAAAGAGCAAAAATTTATATTTTTTCGCTAATATTAATATTTTTGGATGTAATTTACCAAAAAACGGCCGAAATCCGCGTGATCGTGCGCTATCGTGCACGCGCGCCGTCTCTATGTGCGTCGCTGTTATGAAAAATATAGCATTAGCTTAGCAATCCGGACCAGCCAAGCTATTGACTAGGGTCAAAATACTACAGGATGTTGTTGATCGTTGAACCGGAAGTGACTTAGGAAGATTCGTCTATTTTGGCCAAAATCAGCATAATGGTGCTTTCCCGCCATCTGGTGGCGATTCGAGAGAATACACTCTCACACTATCAATGAAAAAAAAATCTTTTCAAGCCACCAGATCTTTCTTGTATGTTAAAACGATGAATTAAAAATATGCCAATTTGTTACCCAAACAAAAAAATTGGGATTGGCAGTCCAAGGGTGCTGCTGCACATCTAGAGGTAAAATACCAGACTTTCCCATTTCTAATTGGGATATTGCGAGGAATATTTATGGCTTTATATTAATACATGACATATACAGTATAGCCACGATAGTTGAATTACCTTTGGAGCATACGCCAAAGTATTTGCGCCTTTGATCCATGAAAATCTGCTTGAAAACACTCGATAGATAGATAGATAGATAGATAGATAGATAGATAGATAGATAGATAGATAGATAGATAGATAGATAGATAAGCCACTTCCGGGTCATAGACAAAGAGCAAAGCGAGCTAAGATTGGCCCTATACACCCTCGTTCACTTTGCATTGGACTCAGTTTCCCAGAAGGCCTTGCAAGCCGGCGGTTGGTTGATTTCCAGGTTATGTCATCATAACGCGTCCGCCTCGTCACCAGGTTCGCGACAAATCATCCATTTCTTTTAAATTATTACAAAACGGCGAATTAAACACAAAACAAGTGGCGGGTTTAGCGTACATAGTACGCAGGGGGAAGACAATGGATTCAATAGCGTGGAACGCAGGTTATGCAGTTAAACTGTTAAAGTTTCTTGTAGAATACGTTTTTCACACTTGTGGAGCATACAGTATATACGGTCATAATATAGATGGAATATAGGCCTACCCAACAATAGATGCCAAACATCATTCTATTTGTGGGTAAACTGTTCCTATACCAGTAAGACGCCCTAAAAGGGCGAGGTCGCCTGGGTGACGGCAGACTGCTGGGCAAGTGCTGGCGGTTTGGCATGGGAGGTCAGATCACAATTATGGAACGTGTCTTGAGTGTACAGGGTTTGAAGAGGTCAGGTCAGCTCCATATATGGAGATCTAAGGTTGGCAGCGGGGGCAGTGTCTTGAGTGTACAGGGTTTGAAGAGGTCAGGTCAGCTCCATATATGGAGATCTAAGGGTGGCAGCGGGGGCAGTGTCTTGAGTGTGCAGGGTTTGATGAAGTGAGACGAGGTCAGATCAACAGGAATTCATTCTGTATTGGCCATATACTGTATGGAGCGTGTCACGAGGTGTGACGGACGGACGGACGGACTGGTTTTGCAGGTTTTCAACTGTGACCTATACAGTCACAATCAAAATTACAACGTACTGCGTTTCCTCATGAATAAATATGGACCTGGATTCCATTAACCTGCTGTGTGATTCCCATCGCTGCACGTTCCTCCAAACACACCTGATTATAATAACAGGATTACTCCATTTATCTCAGTAAAGATGACGTCCAGACAGTGTATCATTCACTTAACTCAACTTAACCAACACAGAAAAATATGTTACCTGAAAACATTTCACAGTTAGAAATAATAAGCAGCATGCTTCACACTGCCCCCAAAATTAAAACAAAATGTAAACTAAGAAACTAAGCCTAAATATGTCATAAACAAAGAAAAACTACCGGTACTCTACTCCATCTCTCTCCCCCCCAAAGAAAGTCCTTAGAAAAAGAGATCCAGTAGAACTAAAATACAATGCATTCTATGTTTAGTTGCGCTCTGGAAATAGCAGTATATGTTGTAGATCTGCTATGTTCAGCATGCAACCAAGTGTAAAATCTGAAGACAGAAAGAAAGACTGAAAGAAAGAAAATAAGAAAAAAAGCACTATAACGCTATTATACTTAGTATATCCAAAAATAGCATATATATAAGCTTGTAGATCGGCTATTTTTATTTTGTATTACTTTGATTAGATTGGTCAATTAAAAAAAAAGTGAAACATATGAATGTCTTGAAAAGGTTTCAACTACACAGATCTTCTCTCATGGTGGTCCATGGCATACAATCTATTCCAACTGGTTTGACAGATACAAGTCTAGGGAACATTTTGAGGATCCATGCCATGCAGCTCCGGGTCCAACAGACCTCACAGACCTCACGGACGGGACAGGTTGCGGTTCTTCATATTTTGGTGTGACCCAGAAGCACTGCTACTAATCTGTGCAGCCATGGGTTTAACCCATTTAGACCTGAGCTCCATTCTACTAATGCCTTCTAAATCCTGACAGTTTTCTTGAAAAAAAACCCATCTAAAAATATGTTTTTCCAGATACCCCCAGAAGCAAACGTTGGCTCTGAAAGAATATATATCCAAAGATTTGATTTAAAAACGTTCGCGCTGAAAGAATATATATTCAAAGATTTGAGTTAAAACGTTTGCTCTGAAAGAATATATACCGGTATTCAAAGATTTGAGTTAAAAACCTTTGCTCTGAAAAAAAATCAACAATTAGAGTTAAAAACGTTCGCTCTGAAAGAATATACATATATTCAAAGAGTTGTGCCACATTTTCACGATTTTTCAAAAAATAGCAGACCTACAGGAGCTTGTAGATCTGCTATTTTTCAATAGCTAAAGTATAACATAATGCTGTGCGGGGTTCCCGCACAGAATGGGTTAAGTTGTGTCTATTAAGCCCCAGGTTATATCAGCGGAGTGCCGGCTTCTCTGCTTGCATAACCGCCATCTGTAGACCACCACGTCACGACCTGTTCAGAAGCAACGGCAAAGAGCTTTCAAGGACGCTTGCAGTCCTCCTGGGTGGGCGGATGGATGCCCCCAAAGCTAGACATAAAACCATACACATATATATATATATATATATATATATATATATATATATATGGTAAATCGCTGGTTGAAAACCCCTGTCGTGAATCGATTAGAATAAATTCAAACTGGTGACAATTTAAACTGCCATTTAATTGCAATTTGAATTGTGACGCAAACAGACACACACAGACACACACACAAACAAAAAAAAAAGAGTAGAGAATACAGGATCTTTGTAATATAATTGATTAAAAGTGTTCAGTCATTTGCTACTGTACTGAAAAGAAAATAAGAGAATAAAACTAAAAGAGAAAGAAAATGCTGGATTTGATCCTATAAGAATTGACTCTTTGGGTGCCAAAGACGAGAAATTCTGTCTTGTTTAGCCACGTCCTTTTCCAAATGTGAGGACTCATCATAGTTGTGATGATGGCTATGGCCGTTGTTAGCCCATAAGCCAAGGAGTGTTTTCCGTGCAAAACAAATGCTTGCAATGCTGAATGATGAAAAAACCCTAGTTTATGTATTTATTTGTTCATGTATTTGTTTATTTTTATTTTGTTGCCTGCATATAGGTTGTTATGGTACCCACACTTTCAGCAGCTGTCACAAAGTTTCCCAAGGGAGTTGGCTTGGAACAAGAACACATGTGTGAAGAAAGCTATTGAAGCATTTATTTTGCAGATTTGTCACAAATTTGTGACAGACAAACTTTCCTTAACCAAGTGGTAGGATATAAATTAAAAAATTCAGACCCGTCTGAAGTGAGTGGTACTGTACTGTACACACTATATATTTCCGTGCTCGGACCCAGGGACAGACCCAGGGACACACACACAAACACACACACACACAGCTGTCTATAGACCGATTCCGTACCGGTTTCATGGTCGCAGCCTACGTATTTCCTGTAGGCGGACTCGACGTAGCTGCGGGGGTAAAACCCTCACCAGGCGCACCTCTTCCACTACAGTGAACGGCAGAGTGACTGATGTTAGTTTGCCTCAAACTTTACTCCTTTACCTGCTTTTTTAATAACACTAACATTACAAAGATGCCCAGAACATCGAGATGAACCTGTGTAGTTTATGGCTGCTCCAACAGTAGTGGCAACATAACAAATAAAATAAAACGGAATGTCTAATATCCACCGCGATGGCTGAGACCAGAGCCATTGAGTAATGGTTGAGACAAAGCAGTGAAGAATCCTGCAAGATACATAATTTCAGTCTTACCCAATACCCAATCTTTCTGTTTTATGAACACAAGGCTGCTGTATTTTATACCTCATACTAAGCATTTAAAGTATGAGGTATATTAACCTCATGCCATCTGGACAAAGATACAGGACCTTGCCATGGAAAAAGGTCCGTTTTAGTAGGAGTTTTGTCCCCTCAGCCATCGCGGCATTAAACAAACTGCCCCGCCGATAGGATGGTTCTGTACACAGTGGGGAACTCATGTTTTGTTTTTTTGTTTTTTTTTGTTTTGTCTTGGTGCTATGTGCTCTGTGTTGTTTTTGATGTGGGTGTTGAACTGTTGAACAGATTGTGAAGACAAATATCCTTCGGGACAATAAAGATTATTATTATTATTAAGTACAGCAGCCTTGTGTTAATAAAACAGAAATATTTGGTATTGGGTAAGACTGGCGTTATGTATCTTTCACTGCTTTGTCTCAACCATTACTCAATGGCTCTGGTCTCCGCCATCGCGGTGGATATTAGACATTCCGTTTTTATTTTATTTGTTATGTTGCCACTACTGTTGGAGCAGCCATAAACTACAAAGGTTCATCTCGATGTTCTGGCCATCTTTGTAATGTTAGTGTTAGTAAAAAATCAGGTAAAGGAGTAAAGTTTGAGGCAAACTAACATCAGTCACTCTGCCGTTCACTGTAGTGGAAGAGGTGCGCCTGGTGAGGGTTTTGCTCCCGCAGCTATGTCGAGTCCGCCTACAGGAAACACGTAGGCTGCGACCATGAAACCGTTACGGAATCGGTCTATAGGAGTGGTTGAACCACTCAGAAACGTCAGCAGTTTGCGGAGGAGACCCGGGTTCCAATCCAGGGTAGAACAGGGAAGGTCCATCTTTATTATTACCACGTGGTTTCCAACCAGTGGTCCGGGGACCACTAGCGGTCCTTGAGGGGAATCCAGGTGGTCTCCAGCCAAACGATGGAGAGTCGGTAACCAAATGGACCGGCATATCTTTAACTCTTGACAGCGTGAGATGAAACCAAATTGGACCCATTTGGTTATGGGGTCCATTCGGTTTCATTTTACACACTCAAGACTAAAGAGTTAAATAACTCCATTACTTTTCTTTTTTTTTTACAAGAAGATTTACAAGAAGTCTACACAATAGAGAATGTAAAATAATCGTTATTTCATAACATTTGCATGTTATCTCTCCTAATGGTATATACCAACATCAATAGTGTTGTCTAAATGTCATCATATGGTGGTCCAAATAAATAATGGGCCTTGATAAATATGAAAAACGTTGAAAACCACTGACTTACTGTAGTGTACAAATGGGTAGCAGATCTACAAGCCCATAGCGGTCTTAATGGCGGGTGTACCAGTGACATAACGTGTCAAGACACAACTCGTTATAAGAGCTTTAATTTAACAACACACATCTTGCACGAGGGTCCCCCTAGAGGCACTGGATATCTTCAGATGGGGCCCAGGGGGTCCGTTGCGATATACATATTAATGTGTGTGTCCTTGCCTTGAAAAGGTTTGAGAACCACTGATGTATAATTGTTCCTCATGAAAGCAGGTTTAATCAACTTTATATAAATAATACACAGAAATGTTCTAAATGTGGCTTTGCTTTTATGCTCCAAACTCAGTGGTTACATAATAACAAACAGCGTTCCACATTCAACCTCTGCCAAGGACATGGAAGGAAAACATTAAAACAAAACACATCCAGCGCCTGAAGTTCAATTTCCATATAAACACGTATAAATTAAATATTACCCTAACAAAACCTTTTTTCAGGGTATAAAAACACATCTCATAACCGGCTAATGAGAAGTGTAGATGTCCCCGTGTGCAAACGGCCTGACACAACATCTTTTCCACGATTAACCCATTTTGGGCGGGAACCCCTTTTGGTGTTAGCATTATGCTATGCTTTAGCTATTGAAAAATAGCAGATCTACAAGATCATATGAGCTTGTGGGTCTGCTATTTTTGAAAAATCGTGAAAATGTGCCTGAAATCATTTAATATTCTTTCAGAGTTTCAGTTTTTAACTCAAATCTTTGCTACTGGGGGGGGGGCGGGGGGACGACCTATTTTCAGATGGGGGTCGGTGGCCAATTACATATAATCTTGGGGGTCCTTGACATGAAAATGTTTGAGAACCACCGACATAGAAACATGGGTTTTACAGAAAACTCTCAGAATTTAGAAGACATTATTTTGTAGAATCCGTTCTCAGGTCTAAATGGGTTAATCCGCTCTCCAAATCTAAAGCCTGGCTTTACAGAGCTATCCATACAATCTGAAACTGAGCACTATTCGTGCCAGCAGACCGAGTGAAGATATTCATTTATTTATTTTTCCTCCCAGAGAAGTAAATGAAACACTGACTTCTTGGGGTTTTGGGGTTTGTTTTATAGCTATACACGAAACTTTCTTTTCTTCCAATTTAGTCGTTGTGGCAGGAATCAATTCCTCTCCACACACATTCTGTGCATCCTATACTGACTCACCTGCCAGTGAGAATATGTATAGAGCCTCTGTTCTACTCCCCGCGGGCCCCGTCCATAGGAGGATGTGCACAGCGACAAATACCACCCTCTCTCCACTCGGCTTCCCTTCCCGATAATTTAGACTTCTACTCCACAAACACTTTCAGAAGCAAATATTGCACTTTTTATCCACTACAATTCATTTGAAAACTTGAGTTAATGACGGTGTCGATTTAGACATACAAACATACATGAACCACTTCAGCCTCCTGACATTTTAGTCTAGTTTGTATTTGTTTATGATATTGCCAACATACTGTATTTAGTAGAGTTTTTGTTTAGTTTCCACCAGTGAGAAAAGGCATTTTTCATCATAGTTTTAGTCGACCAGGCCACTTCACCCCTTTTGCAACCAGATCTTATTTTAACGATGTTTAGGACCAATAAACACTTTCCTGGGGTTTCCATGTTTGTAATATGTGATTTTAGATGACGCCATGTTCATGAAAAAAAATTGTCGTGGAAATGTGGTCTCACTTCCTTCCTGGACTACAAGTAGGGATGGGTATCTTTTGGATTTTTGCGAATCCGGTACCGATTCCGGTTCTGCTTATCGATTCCGGTTCTTAACGTTTCCCTATTTCGGTTCCAAAATGGTATGAGATCAAATGTTTATTTAACAAAAAAGCTCAATGTCAATTTAAGACATATATAATGAATATTATAACATCCTCTCCTTTATTGAGCCATTTGTGGATAATAGTGATTATTTTAAATATAATATCTATATAATCTATATTAATCTATTCTGTATAACACAAGTTTTCCTCCTTTTTACATTGAGTGTGACTGGATCTCCGCTTTGTTCTACATAGAAGTGCACCATTTAGAAGTGTTGTAGGCTACTTCTCTTATTACCAATAACAAAAAAAGCATGTCTGAGATCTGAGAGCAACACACACACACACACACACACACACACACACACACACACACACACACACACACACACACACACACACGATTGACTGGGCAAATTAGCATTGCTAATGAAGGGGGGGAGGCAGCGCATCTCCGGCCGATAGGTGACAACGGGTTTTCCGATCGACGTGCTAATGGGGGGATAATTGAAAACAAAGGCGGCTTACATGCTGTGGTTTGCTACGAACAGAAATGTGCATGCACACGGGCTGCCCAAAGTAGTTGGGCGCGCATTCGAAATGAGTGCACCAATGCTTTCTCTCTCCTCTCATGTTGATTCAATGCTGCGCACGTATGCAGTGAAGACTCAGGCAAGGTGCAAGATTCCTGTCCCCTCTCTTAAAAGTTTCCTCCCATAAACTTCACTTGAAAATTACGTTTAAGAAACTTTAATAATGACGTTGCTTTAATGCTTCAGTGCCAGGCACAGCGCGTGTCACTGTCTCTAGACTCTTCGACAACTAACTCCATGCAGAGAGATAGCTCCGCCTCTGCAAGCCACAAGCCCACAACGCGTCGCTGATGCAACGCAGTGTAGGCTTGTAGATCAGCAGTGCACTCCCTCTTTCATGGGATTCCAAATAGATACTACAGTACATGTCTGTAACTCCGAGTGTGTAATGGATTGGTTCCCATTTCAACACACCCAGAGTTATGGGAGTCCTATTTAAAAAAAAACACTTTCACAGGCTGCTGGTAAACATGCCTCGTTGCAGGAATTATTAGTATTGAGGCAGGAATTGACAAGGATCAATTCAGCCAATCCGAGATCTTGTGCGGAGACGCGGTGCTGCTTCGTTTTATCTAGGTTAGATAAAACAAAGCCAAAACCTTAACGTTACGGTTTTTCTCCAGCTCAGTGGCCTTATGGTTAGACTAGTATCCGCCCTGGGACTGGGAGGTCGGGGTTCGATCCCCGGCCGGGTCATATCAAAGACTGTGAAAAATGGGACCCAGTGCCTCCCTGCTTGGCATTCAGCATCAAGGGCTGGTTTGGGGGTAAGTCCCTGCGACATACTAGCATCATGTTCAGATGTACAAGCACACTCTACTTGTACATCAAGCTGCATCACCCTACAGCTGCCCTATGGTCCTCATGGTTCGGCCATGCTTACTTAAAGTTTTTCCCCAGTATGGATATACAGATGTCTCTTCAAACTACCCATGTCATTGAAACTCTTGTCACACTGTTTACAGTGGTATGGTCTTTCTCCTGTGTGGATATGCTGGTGCTTTGTCAGAGTAGCTAACACACTGAAACTCTTGCCACACTGTTTACAGTGGAATGGTCTTTCTCAAGTGTGGATACGCTGGTGCATCTTCAGATTACCTAACTTCTGAAACTCTTGTCACAGTGTTAACAACAGTAAGGTTTTTCTCCAGTATGGATACGCTGGTGCCTTGTCAGATTAGATAACACACTGAAACTCTTGTCACATTGTTTATAGAGGAAAGGTTTTTCTCCTGTATGGACACGCTGGTGGATCTTCAGATTATCTAACACACTGAAACTCTTGTCACATTGCTTACAGTGGTATGGTCTTTCTCCTGTGTGCAAGTGCTGGTGCTTTGTCAGAGTATCCAACACAATGAAACTCTTGTCACATTGTTTACAGAGGAAAGGTTTTTCTCCTGTATGGATACGCTGGTGTACCTTCAGATTACCTAACATACTGAAACTCTTGTCACATTGCTTACAGTGGAAAGGTTTCCTGTGTGGATACACTGGTGTAACTTGTAACTTCAGAGTATCCAACACAATGAAACTCTTGTCACATTGCTTACAGTGGTATGGTCTTTCTCCTGTGTGGATACGCTTGTGTGATGTCAGATTAACCATCTGACAGAAACTCTTGTCACACAGTTTACAGAGGAAAGGTTTTTCTCCAGTATGGATATGCTGGTGTAACTTCAGATTAGCTAACACACTGCAACTCTTGTCACATTGTTTACAGTGGTATGGTCTTTCTCCTGTGTGGATACGCTCGTGTGATGTCAGATTAACCAGCTGACTGAAACTCTTGTCACACAGTTTACAGAGGAAAGGTTTTTCTCCTGTGTGGATACGCTGGTGGACCTTCAGAGTCTGTAACCACCGGAAGCTCTTGTCACATGTTTTACAGATGTGGATCTTCTTTCCTGAGTAGGTCATCCGATGTGTCTTTAATCCCCCCGGGAAAGTTAATGTCTTGGTCGGCCGTTGATGAGATCTTTGTTCGTTTGCGTTGTCTTGCCTCTGGCTGGTCACAGAGCTAAGGGGGATTTCTCCATTCATTGTTTGATGTCCAGTCACAGGAGACGTCACCGTGGCTGCTCCTCGCGTTGTGATGGTGGAAGACCTGAGACGAAGGTGAAGGCGTATGACCACTAAAGAACAGAAGACAAGAGCTCTCTGCCTATCTGTCTTCTACTCACTCTCTGACCTATGTTCTCCTTGCTCTCTCTGGGTGGTGAATGGGACATGTAGTCCATCCATCAGCTAGTCTGTCAACATTACAAAGTGGATTCCAAAAAGGATCTTACTCTTTATATATAGGCTGAGTCTAGGTATGGTCTAATGTTACACACAAGACAAACCATTGCCATGCACGCAAGCATATAGCAACCACAATTTGTGCAGGTGCCACGTCAGCCTGAAGAGAAATATTCATAATCTGTGGTTTTCAAAGAGGGTCAGGATCCAGTGGGTTCCCAGCAAATTTAGTTTAAACACAGTTTAACCCATTTTGGGCGGGAAACCCCTTTTGGTGTTTTAAACATTACTAGCCCTTACCCGTTGTGGGATATTGCCCCCCCCCCCTTGTGGCCGTGGGGGGTACTGTGTCCTGGTCGCATTTTTAATTCACTAATAAATTCATTATTAATTTATAATTTGTTAAGACCTCCATATTATGGTCAATGCCTGTGTGAAAAATGGGAGCGATTGATGCAGGTGGTGAGGAGATACGGCAGTGTTTCTGACAGACAGACATTCAGACAAACATTGACTGAATTATAGTATGATGTTATAATTTAGCTATTGAAAAATAGAAGATCTACAAGCTCATAGCCACACTTGTAGGTCTACTATTCTTTTTTAAATCATAAAAATGTGGCGCAAATCTTTGAATATATATTATTTCAAAGTGAATGTTTTTAACTCAGGTCTAAATGGGTTAAACACTTTGCAAGCTTGTAGTCTGCTTATTTTTGAAAGATCGTGCGTGTGTGTGTGTATTAGGGCTGTCAAATGATGACAAATATAATCAGATTAACCACAGCTTCAAAATGAATTAATCATGATTAATCACAATTCGTATTATGTCCAAAATATAATATAAAGAGGATATACGTACATTTGTTCTAACATACCTATGCAGTATTCTGTTTATTTATTATGACAAATCCAGTGTGGTAGGATCATAGGATGGTGTTATTCTTCTTCTTATTTCCGCTTGTAAATTAGATTTTAGTAGGGGTGCCAGGTAGATCAGTTTCAAGTATTTTAGTCGTTTTCCCACGATTTTGTAACCCATTTTTTCACCCCTGTGTAACTTATCTAATGTGATCCTGGGCTCTAAACACCCTCCGCCAACCTGGGGAGAGCAACGGACTTGAACTCATGCTTCCTTCATGCCTGAGTGTCCAAGTTGCTCCTTTACACCTGACAGGGGGGAGTTTCCCTGGTTGGACGTAGCGTGTGAAAGCCAAGAAACACGTTATTCCATACCGGGCGGCCATCTTAGATGCTAAATAAATAGTGTCAATGCTAGCGAGATAAAATGATGCCATCCTTGCTCTAGAAAGCGCCAATGTTCCACTAGATCACCGGATAAACAGCAAAGACCTCCGAACATCGCACGTTATCATCCAAAACATTATTCAGCTTTTTAGTCAGCCTGTATAAATGGAGGTGAACGACCGATGCGTGAACCCATCTAGGATCACTAAAGAAGGAAAGGCCAAGCAAAAAAAAAAAAGAATCAGCGATCCGGATTGATATCAATAATTTCCAGCCTCTGCCTCAGCCAATTGATTGCCATGGCAACCCCACGCCTGACAATTTGATTAGCCTACTTAACCAGTCAGTTTGCCTTCTTCACACACATGTGGGACACAGAGATCTCCATGTGGGGGGCACATATATCCATGTGGGGGGCACATATATCCATGTGGGGGACACAGAGATCTCCATGTGGGGGACACAGAGATCTCCATGTGGGGGACACATATATCCATGTGGGGGACACAGAGATCTCCATGTGGGGGGCACATATATCCATGTGGGGGACACAGAGATCTCCATGTGGGGGACACAGAGATCTCCATGTGGGGGACACAGAGATCTCCATGTGGGGGACACATATATCCATGTGGGGGACACAGAGATCTCCATGTGGGGGACACAGAGATCTCCATGTGGGGGACACATATATCCATGTGGGGGACACAGAGATCTCCATGTGGGGGACACATATCTCCATGTGGGGGACACAGATATCTCCATGTGGGGGACACATATCTCCATGTGGGGGACACAGAGCCTCCCTGCTTGGCACTCAGCATCAAGGGCTGGGTTGGGGGTAAGTCCCTGCGACATACTAGCATCATGTCCAGATGTACAAGCACACCCTACTTGTACATCAAGCTGCCTCACGCTACAGAAAGAGGAAATAGGCTCCTACAATATGGGCCTCATGGATCGGCCATGCTTACTTAAGGTTTTTCTACAGTATGGATATACAGATGTCTCTTCAAACTACCAATGTCGTTGAAACTCTTGTCACACTGTTTACAGTGGTATGGTCTTTCTCCTGTGTGGATACGCTGGTGCCTTTTCAGATTAGCTAACACACTGAAACTCTTGTCACATTGCTTACAGTGGTATGGTCTTTCTCCTGTGTGGATACGCTGGTGCCTTGTCAGAGTACCTAACTCACTGAAACTCTTGTCACAGTGTTTACAGAGGAAAGGTTTTTCTCCTGTGTGGATACGCTGGTGCTTTGTCAGAGAATCCAACACACTGAAACTCTTGTCACATTGTTTACAGAGGAATGGTTTTTCTCCTGTGTGGACACGCTGGTGCTTTGTCAGAGTACCTAACTCACTGAAACTCTTGTCACATTGCTTACAGTGGTATGGTCTTTCTCCTGTGTGGATACGCTGGTGCTTTGTCAGAGTATCCAACACACTGAAACTCTTGTCACATTGTTTACAGAGGAAAGGTTTTTATCCAGTATGGATACGCTGGTGCTTTGTCAGAGAATCCAACACACTGAAACTCTTGTCACATTGTTTACAGAGGAAAGGTTTTTCTCCAGTATGGATACGCTGGTGGACCTTCAGATGATGTAACCGCCGGAAGCTCTTGTCACAGAGTTTACAGAGGAAAGGTTTTTCTCCTGTGTGGACACGCTGGTGCTTTGTCAGAGTACCTAACTCACTGAAACTCTTGTCACACAGTTTACAGAGGAAAGCTCTTTCTCCTGTGTGGACACGCTGGTGGACCTTCAGAGTCTGTAACCACCGGAAGCTCTTGTCACATGATTTACAGATGTGGAGCTTCTTTCCAGAGTAGGTCATCCGATGTGTCTTTAATCCCCCCGGGAAAGTTAAGGTCTTGTTCGGCCGTTGATGCTCAGATCTTTGTTCGTTTGCGTTGTCTTGCCTCTGGCTGGTCACAGAGCTAAGGGGGATTTCTCCATTCATTGTTTGATGTCCAGTCACAGGAGACGTCACCATGGCTGCTCCTCGCGTTGTGATGGTGGAAGACCTGAGACGAAGGTGAAGGCGTATGACCACTAACGAACAGAAGACAAGAGCTCTCTGCCTCTATCTGTCTTCTACTCACTCTCTGACCTATGTTCTCCTTGCTCTCTCTGGGTGGTGCATGGGACATGTAGTCCGTCCGTCAGCTAGTCTGTCAACGTTAAAAAGTGGATTACATAGAGGATCTTACTCTTTATATATAGGCAGAGTCTAGGTATGGTCTAATGTTACACACAAGACAAACCATTGCCATGCACGCAAGTATATAGCAACCACAATGTGCGCATCCAGGTGCCACGTCAGCCTGAAGAGAAATATTCATAATCTGTGGTTTTCAAAGAGGCTAATTTAGTTTAAACACAGTTTAACCCATTTTGGGCGGGAAACCCCTTTTGGTGTTATAAACATTACTAGCCCTTACCCGTTGTGAGATATTGTAAAGTTATGTTTCTACGTCAGTCGATTTTTCAAAAATAGCAGACCAGACTAGATCTGCTATTTTTCAATAGCTAAAGCATAGCGTAATGCTAACACCAAAAGGGGTTCCCGCCCAAAAGGGGTTAATGTGGGAGGTGTACTGCTGCAGCCAGCCACTCAATCATATCAATATTGATGCAGACACAACTTTTGACTCCAACGCCAACTCGCCTCGATCTGCCTGGCTATAGTCATCAAATAATGATTTTATTCCGTTGAATAATCCATAAAGATTACTGTAGCTCACTTTTCAATCCGTTAACGAATGTGGTGTGACTTGTCTTGTGTATCCTACTGTAAATTCATGTCTGTCTGTCTGTCTGTCTCCACAGTGTGCTGATCAATTGATCAGAAGTTGCACTGTACGGGGATTAGCTATAGGAACTTTGGAACTTATTGAGCATCACGGTCACCGTCCCCTATAGGCTATGGGATCTGTTCTGTTGTCACGGTCAAACTGGACTTGGCTACGGGGCGACAGTACACACACACACAGAGAGGCAGCAGTAACGACAGCTATAAAGGACTTTGATTTATAGGAGCCGTGTCCACACGATGCGTTTTATGAGCGTGGGAGTGCGTTGGACATCATGTCCAGAGCGCTCGCAGTGCGTTGGACATCATGTCCAGAGCGCTCGCAGTGCATTGGACATCATGTCCAGAGCCCTCGCAGTGCGTTGGACATCATGTCCAGAGCGCTCGCAGTGCGTTGGACATCATGTCCAGAGCGCTCGCAGTGCGTTGGACATCATGTCCAGAGCGCTCGCAGTGCACAGGGAATTTATTCACAAGTGCTGATGTCGTGTTATTTGCACAAATAGCATAATCATCTGCCCAGCTTGCTGAAATAATGTTAAGCGTGGACTTCTCTTGGTCGTTGGTAAAGACTTACGACTCAACGTCAAGCAGATGACAGGTTGTTACCCAGCCGTGATCAAACCTCTAAGGTTTAACACATTCTCGGGGCGGGAACCCCTTTTGGTGTTTTAAGCATCATGTTATGCTTTATAGCTATTGAAAAATAGCAGATGTACAAGCTCATAGCGCGGCACCGAGTGCCGTGCTACGAGCTAATATATATTCTTTCAGAGAGAGCATTTTTAAGTCAAATCCCCTGGAACAACATATTTGTTTGGGGGCATGGGGCCAAACCCACGCATGGCGTATCGGGGGGGCCATGGAGCCAAACCCACGCATGGCGTGGGGGGGTGGGGGGGGGGGGCATGGAGCCAAACCCACCTGCTCCATGAAAGGCCAGTCTTTCTTCGGGTGCCCATGGCTGTGCCAGGGCAAAAATCGCTATAACAAACTACAAAAAGCGGACCCCGTGACACGGCGGCTCTTGAACCAGAAGTATTAGCAGACGCCATTTCGTCCGCTCGATTTGACCCTTCTTCACTAGCATGAAACACGCTAATCTGACCCTTCTTCACTAGCATGAAACACGCTAATCTGCTAACCGTCTTTTATTGACCTCGTAATATCACGCCTCACCTCATTGGAGCTTCAATTCGGAGAAAAACGCAGCTAAAGAGCCATTACAGGAGTCAATGGAGTGTGTTGTGTGACACCTAGTGGTGGTTCAAATGTTTTTTTCCTAGGAACTTCTGTTAGGTAGGAACCTATTTTGGGGGAACACAGTTGAAGGACACTCAGACAAACAGGAAACAGGAAGTTGCATTCACTTCAGCACATTGTGGCATTTTGCTATGTTCTGTACTTCTGTTCTCAATCCAGTCCCATCTGTCACGTTTTGCCCTCAAAAAGGCATCATCTGTAAGTGATACTTATTGTTTTGTATGTTATTAACCTTGTGACAGGATATTGTCAGGATATATTTCTTATTTACTTGCCTACATTTGAAATGTGCATTGAGTGTTTATTTGCTCTGTCATTACTGGCTACCTCTGATGCCTACTCTGATATTTCCTCATTTTAGTATTGTGTTGTTTTATGTTTCTTTGGTATATAAAAATATACTTATTAATATACTTATATCCCTATTGGGATATTTTGTGTTTACATTAATAAACATGTACACATTTGCTGTATGTTATTCTTGCTTGTATTAAGCATTATACTGTAAGAGTGACACTTGTTTTGTATTTCTGTTTTATTTACAGTTTTACACTTTTCTACATAAATAATTATCAAAAGGATTCAACACTGTCTCTGCCTGTACTTATGTGGACAAGAGTTTAGCTGGCTGTTTAGCCAAGCTCAAGGTGCATGCTTGGTGAGGACAGCACAGAGTGCATATGCAACTTTATTATTTTATTTATCTTTACCCGCTCCAAGATGGAGTAAATATAACACAGATGAGGCGTACATTAATATAAAGATTGTAACACGGACATAAACAGGATTGGCATTAAAGCGCAAATAACATGCATTTTAAAACTGCTTTTAATATTTAATATCATATTGTCTATGTCCATCAAAGTTATTTCTAATGGTTTGAGCCTCAATCACCACTCTGATATAACCAGGCCTTGTCATTTCTTTCTGGACTTTGAAAGCAGTTTTAGCTGCAATACCACAATGTCCTGAGGTGGTGGGGGTGCTGATATGCAGATTATTTAATATTTGAGTCATTATAATACTGATGCTAGATAAAAATCAGGCTTGTTTCCATTCCATGCCAGTTTGGAAAATCAACAATGGTGGACATTGTAAACAAAGTGGAAATGCAAATTTGGAACTGAAGTCTGAAGAAGGAGGAACTATACAAAGTAGGGTGACATTGATGACATCACGATGAGACCAAAATCAGTTGAGCTGTTCCTGAGAGCAATTTCCATTAAAGCACCTATATGATATGAAAGCCTGATTGTTCGAAATTGGTTATTTGTGGGGATAGAAAACACACATGGGAGCCCCAAAAACACAAAAGAAATGGAAAAAGTTGAATTTTATGTTATAGCTCCTTTAACCCATTTTGGACTGAGGTCGATTTAAAAAAAAAAAGGCTTCAGATCTACAAGCTTGTAGATCTGCTATTTTCCAATAGCTAAAGCATAACAATATTCAAACACCACATGGGTTAAAGTGCTGGGTTTTATAAACCGTACATGAACGTGTGTTTAATAACTGAGCCCATGAGGCGCCCGGGGGAACTCCTCCTGAGGCCATGAAGTGAATTCAACATCAGCACGGCAAGATGGGAGGATTACTTTTGGAGCGAGGATTGGGAGTGGGAGGCAAACACCTCAAAGAATGAATTGCATTTTCATAGCGCTTTTCCAAGTGCTCAAAGTGCTTTACAATATGGTTCATTCATTCATACATTGGGCGAACAGTCGACGCCAGCGTCCTCACTTCCCACATTCACACACCTACGGTGGCGAGCTCACACCGACCGACTCACTGGAGGCAATGTAGGGTTCAGTGTCTTGCCCAAGGACACTTTGACATGTAGACAGGAGGAGGAGCCGGGATTCGAACCTCCGACCCACGGATCATTGGACGACCTGCTCTAACCTCCTGAGCCACAGCCGCCCCCCCTCCTCCACCCACTGGCGTGGGTGGAGGAGGGCTTAATCGCCCCCCGGACCGGCTTCGGGGCGATTCCGCTCAACAGATGCAGGGTTTGGGTTTGACTCCGTGAGACTTGTGAGCAGTGTTGTTTTGATGTCGTCAACCTGCCAGCAGTGTACCGGATTATTCCATTTGTTTTCTTTTACCTTCAGATTAGATTAGACTTGTATTATCCAAGAGGGAGTAAATGGTAAATGGTGGCATTTGCATTTATATAGCACTTTTATCCAAAGCTACACTACAGGATACCCCTGAGCCACTGCCCCGCCCCTGGGGATGATGTCGTTTTAAACAGCCTGGGTCATATGGGGGCGGGAACAGATCTACAAGCTCACATTGTGAGCTTGTTAGATCACAATGTGAACAGAGCAAATACAGCGAGAACAGAGCAAATAGACAGTGCCCAAGTTCAAGTGGTTGAATGTCTGAAAATACACATCAACGATGAATTGAATAAGAAAACACTTAAGCAAACTCACTGATGACGGTGCTGTCAAACACGTATATTATATGAAGCTATCTATGAAAATGTTTTAATCTGCAACATAACTTCACACAATATGTATTATGTAGTCCCTGCTTCATTAACCAATTTTGACCTGAGATCAGATTCTAAAAATGTCTTCTACATCCTGACAGTTTTCTGAAAAAGCTATGTTTCTATGTCAGTCGTTCTTCGATTTTTCAAAGATAGCAGACCTACAAGTTTGTAGATCTGCTATTTTTCAATAGCTAAAGCATATCATAATGCCAACACCAAAAGGGGTTCCCGCCCAAAATGGGTTAAGCTGCAATGGCTGAGTGGACAAAACTCCTGCTAATGATGCCATCTCTGTCCAGATGGCATGATTATGACGTGACCGTTGAGGGAGTGATCACTATCACTCAGTGCCATTTTGTCATCCATGTCAGAGCGCTTGGCTGTGGGCAGAGCAATGATCTCAGATCAGCGCTTCTAAAAAACATTTTACCCCAATAATTATCTGTATTTGGCTGAGGACCCCCATCTGAAAATATGTAGTTCCAGGGACCTCCCAGAATCAAATGTTGAGTAAAAATGTTCGCTGTGAAAGAATATATTAATATAATATTCAAAGATTGCGCCACATTTTCACGATTTTTCTAAAATAGCAGATCTACAAGCTCGTAGCGCGGCACTCGGTGCCGCACTACGATCTGTAGATCTGCTATTTTTCAATAGCAAAAGTATAACATGGTGCTTAAAACACCATGAAGGGGTTCCCGTTAAGTAGATTCTGATTATCGCGATAATAACGTCGTCGTCAACATAATTTGGGCCACAATAATGGTCTTCATACGGTCCCAACCCCGAGGCAACAGACAGCACACTGTGTGTTGAACCACTAAATCATATTCTCAGCATATCTTCTTATTCTCTCCTGGAGTAACATTCCACTCAAGAGCAGATACACTCCAGTGACTTTGTTATTCTCTCAGTGACTTGCAGCTGTGACCTCCAGTGGGGTGAAGTAACTACAGTAAGTAGTAAAGTTAAAAAGTACGGAACAAAATTTTAAGTCTTTTGACCCATTCTGGACTGGAGCATTTACAATTTACAATTTAGGCATTTTATGTGATGTATTCCCATGCTTTTGTTCTTGCCTAAATGTAAGTCGCTCTGGATTAAGAGCGTCTGCTAAATGCCTAAATTGTAAATTGTAAATTGTAAAAAGTACGGAACAAAATTTTAAGTCTTTTGACCCATTCTGGACTGGAGCATTTAAGCATTATGTTGTACTTTAGCTATTGAAAAATAGCAGATCTACTGGTTTTTGAAAAACCATGAAAATGTGTCGCAAACCATTGAATATATATTCTTTCAGAGCGAACGTTTTTTAACTCAAATCATTGCTTGGGGTCCTTGACCTTGAAAATGTTTGAGAACGACTGACATAGAAACATGGGTTTTTCAGAAAACTGGCATTTGTAGAATCGACCTCAGGTCTAAATGGGTTAAACTTTTCAAAACGGGGCGGCGGTGGCTCAGGGGTAGAGTGCCTGGATGGTAACCGTAAGGTTGCCAGTTCGAACCCGGGCTCCCCCAGAGTTACTGTCGAAGTGTCCTTGAGCAAGACACTGAACCCCTAATTGCTCCCGATGTGCTAGTTGGTGCCTTGCATGGTTTCCGCTGCCATCGGTGTATGAATGGGTGAATGTAATGCACAATCTCTGTAAAGCGCCTTGGATAAAGGCGCTATATAAATGCACCATTTACCATTTACCATTTACTCCCCTACATCTCAGAGGCAAATATTGTGAGTAAAAAATGGTAAATGGTGCATTTATATAGCACCATTATCCAAGGAGCTTTACAGGGATCGTGCATTACATTCACCCATTCACACACGGTACACTGATGGCAGAAACCATGCATCACCAACCAGCACATCAGGAGCAATTAGAGTCTTGCTCAAGGACACTTGGACACTAACTCTGGGGGAGCCCGGGTTCCAACTGCAGGGAACCTTGAGCCACCGCCACCCCCACTACGTTGCATTCCACTACAAATATGTGTAAACTTTCGTTACTAGTTAACCAGTCCATCTGCTGTCTGGAAGAAAAAACTAATTCCAAAATATTCATTTTTCAGGAAACATCCAGGGGAGTTAGGAGGTTTGAGTCGAAGCGATTTTTAATACTTTTCATTGGTCCAATAATCTTTTAACACAACACAGACATAAAGGGTGCTAAATAGCAAGAATAAATAAACTCACAAATGGAGTTTGGTGGTTTATTCACGGAAAGCAACAAATTATTATGGCTATTTGAAAATACTGTGAAAATATTTGTATACATTTCATACATTTGAAAACTTGTGAAATGGGACATTCTGCTTAATGAGCACTTTCTACTCTTGGTACTTTAACACTTTCAGCGCCCCCTGCTGTTCATCTGAAATGACCGCAGGGAGCCAGCTATATCCCCTAATATATAGGCGCCATTATATTACCGTCAATACAGCCCAAATACAACGAGAGGAGGGGCAAAAACTTTTCAGAGCAGCAGCCGACATGCGTTAGGTTTCATGCACGATGCGATCAGAAATCACTGTTTACGTCTGAACGACGGGCGGTTTGGACTAAAACAACAACTTTGGAGTATTTTTCAGAGAAAACAAGCAGCAAAGAAACGACAATGAGTGGATCCTTATATGACGTGTGTGCACTGTGCACAAGGGGTGTGATCACTGCCTGCCTCCTATGAATCATTTTATTTGTGTTTAATTTAATTTTCTTTTGCTCTTGTTCTTGCACATTGTTCCTCACGATGGGCAGAACGTGGGCGGTGTCTAGCAGCCTGGGGGCGCTGTCTAGCAGCCTGGGCAGGACGAAAGGTTAGTGTTAAGCTTCGGCTGCATGGTACTGATATAACCCTTTACTTCACGCCATCTGACGGGTTTTGGCGACCTCTGGTGTTAAATCTTAACCCGTCATCTGAAGGGTTTGGCGAGGCGTTTTGGTGCATGTGCATCGTGTTAAGTACATTTTGATACCAATACATTTGTACTTTTTACTCAAGTAAAATGACTTGTAACGGTGTATTTTCTACATTACAGTACGGATACTTTTACTTAAAACATGTGGTTACAGTTCTCCCATGAGAGCAGAAACACACGTCGTGTCCCTGAAAAAAGGCTCCGTTTGTGTCGTGTCATTCATCATGGAACAGGACGGCGGCTCGTTCGTTTCACATCATTTCTGTTAATGTTTGCAAATGTATTCTTTTTCTTTCTCTCTGCCGTCACCCCGGTGGTTTGTTCTGCCTGGCTTCACACGCTGCGTTGAATCTCCTGCTGTTTATTTCATAGCAATTTAATGAGAGCCCCGAGTGAAGGAATTCTAATTCAGTTTGTTATCCAACGTTGTTTTGGTGGAGGTAGAATATCAACCGGGGGGAGGAGTATCGGCAGAGAGAGATGACCTGCAGTTTGAATAGTTTAGTAACCGTGAGGCCTTTCATCAGTGGTGAAACACTAGACTGGTACTCAAGTGCTGCACTAGAGTTTGATGTTTTTGTTCATTCATTATATTTGGGGTTTTTTTAACCCAGTTTCTCCCCGATCTAGTCGTTATGCAAATCAATTCCTCCCCATGCACATTTGTGCGTCGTCACTGCTGTGCTGTTGTATGTTACTGACTCACATGCCAGTGAGGAGACGTACTGTTGTATCCTATACTGTACAAATGTGAGTGTGCGAATGGGTCCATTTGGACACTCTCAGAGTTACAGACCCATAAGGGTCCATATGGTTCCTAACTATCATTTAGCTGGGGACCCCCTGGAACTCCCTCAAGGACCCCCCACTGGAATATGTACAGTAATACACTATGTCTATGCTACTACGTGCCTACTCAAAGCGCTTTACAATGGTTCATTCATTCATACATTGGGAGGTGAACCGGTGAACAGTCGACGCCGGCGTCCTCACTTCCCACATTCACACACCAATGGTGGAAAACCACTGGGAGCAATAGAGCGTCGCAGTCCCGCCCCCTTTCATGACGACGCCAGGCCCAGGAAATTAATCCCAATGCATTATTCCCACAGACATTTCAAAAAGTATTTATTTAAAGACCTTTTAAGCGTCGTACGAAGCCAATTCGAGTCGTGACAAATAACAAACGAACACAATATTTTGGACCAAACAAATAATTACAAAGAAGAAAAACAACAAAAGAAGTGTTGTAACCTGCCGTTTTTTTCCACTTTCTAATTCTTTGTTTGGCCTCAAAACAGTGTGTTTATTGTCATGATTTGTCATGACAAGAGTCGGCTTTGTCCGTGGCGTAAACGTCTTTAAATAAATACTTTCTGAAAAGTCTATGAGGAAAATGAACGGGGATTTATTTTCCGGCGTCTCTCGAGGGGGCGGGGCTGCGACGCTCTATAGGGGGTTCAGCGTCTTGCTCAAGGACACTTGGGACACTATACTCTGGGGGAGCCCACAGGGCTCAAACCGGGAACCTTGCGGTTGCCATACCGGCTGCTATACTTTTACTTGACTAATATCCGTGTACTTCTTCCGTCACTGTGAGTATCAGTATAACAAATTGCAATTCTAAACAGCTTATTTTTCTTTGAAGGAACCACAAAGGAATAATTTCGGTGAACGATGACCTACTCGATAGAATACTCCAGTTCTGTGAAGCCTTTGATTGTGAAGTTTTGGAATCCAAGGTTACTAGTTTGCGGTGCTACGGCGTGCCAGTTTCTACATTAGTTTCAACAAACACCATCGCATCTAATTGGCTGCATCTGTTCTCAGGTAAAGTGTGTAATTTAATGTCTATACACAAGCTGTGAAGGCCTAGTGTGTGTGTGTGTGTGTGTGTGTGTGTGTGTGTGTGTGTGTGTGTGTGTGTGTGTGTGTGTGTGTGTGTGCTTGCATGTGTGCATGCGTGAGTGAAGGCCTGGCTGGTCTTCTGAAGGCCGTTTTCTGCCAGCTGACATAACATATTGTCGCTGTTGGGCAAATACCTTGAATCTCCATATTCCAACAAAAGAAATATCACTGTTTTTGCCCGGGAATTCTTATATGGCAGAATTTACTCACACACCAAACAGGGTCACGCACAACCACACACACCAAACAAGGTCACACACAACCACACACACCAAACAAGGTCACACACAACCACACACACCAAACAAGGTCACACACAACCACACACACCAAACAGGGTCACACATAACCACACACACCAAACAGGGTCACGCACAACCACACACACCAAACAGGGTCACGCACAACCACACACACCAAACAAGGTCACACACAACCACACACACCAAACAAGGTCACACACAACCACACACACCAAACAGGGTCACACAAAACCACAACCATTTTGACCTGGGAACGATTCTACAAATGTCTTCTAAATCCTGACAGTTTTCTGAAAAACCAGTCAGTTGTTCTCAAACATTTTCATGTCAAGGACCCCCAAAAATGATATGTAATTGGCCACCGACCCCCATCTGAAAATATGTTATTCCAGGAACCCCTCAGAAGCAAAGATTTTAGTTAGAAACGTTGGCTCTGAAATAATATATTATTCAAAGATTCGCGCCACATTTTTCAATAGCTAAAGCATAACATAATGCTTGAAACACCAAAAAGGGGTTCCCGCCCAAAATGGGTAAAGGCAGATGCTGAACCCAAAACAAAATAAGGATCAAAGCCAGTGTACTATATATCTCTCTGAAGTGGTTGTATTGTTTTTTTATCATCTAAGCTTCCAACCACCATAGCAGAGTGATGTTTCCTGTCGATGCTCTTATCTTCAGATAGCGTGAAAGAAAGAGAGAACTGGCTCCAAACGACGCCGTAAATAAGAAACTACTCCGGGAACTTCCCAATGAGCTCAATGATGTATGATCCCTTTTTCCCTTTCATCACCGCCGAGCAAGACACCGGCTTCCTGTTCATCACCGCCGAGCAAGACACCGGCTACCTGTTCATCACCGCCGAGCAAGACAACGGCTTCCTGTTCATCACCGCCGAGCAAGACACCGGCTTCCTGTTCATCACCGCCGAGCAAGACACCGGCTTCCTGTTCATCACCGCCGAGCAAGACACCGGCTTCCTGTTCATCACCGCCGAGCAAGACACCGGCTTCCTGTTCATCACCGCCGAGCAAGACACCGGCTACCTGTTCATCACCGCCGAGCAAGACACCGGCTACCTGTTCATCACCGCCGAGCAAGACAACGGCTTCCTGTTCATCACCGCTGAGCAAGACACCGGCTTCCTGTTCATCACCGCTGAGCAAGACACCGGCTTCCTGTTCATCACCGCCGAGCAAGACACCGGCTTCCTGTTCATCACCGCCGAGCAAGACACCGGCTTCCTGTTCATCACCGCCGAGCAAGACACCGGCTTCCTGTTCATCACCGCCGAGCAAGACACCGGCTTCCTGTTCATCACCGCCGAGCAAGACACCGGCTTCCTGTTCATCACCGCCGAGCAAGACACCGGCTTCCTGTTCATCACCGCCGAGCAAGACACCGGCTTCCTGTTCATCACCGCCGAGCAAGACACCGGCTTCCTGTTCATCACCGCCGAGCAAGACACCGGCTTCCTGTTCATCACCGCTGAGCAAGACACCGGCTTCCTGTTCATCACCGCTGAGCAAGACACCGGCTTCCTGTTCATCACCGCTGAGCAAGACAACGGCTTCCTGTTCATCACCGCTGAGCAAGACACCGGCTTCCTGTTCATCACCGCTGAGCAAGACACCGGCTTCCTGTTCATCACCGCTGAGCAAGACAACGGCTTCCTGTTCATCACCGCTGAGCAAGACACCGGCTTCCTGTTCATCACCGCTGAGCAAGACACCGGCTTCCTGTTCATCACCGCTGAGCAAGACAACGGCTTCCTGTTCATCACCGCTGAGCAAGACACCGGCTTCCTGTTCATCACCGCTGAGCAAGACACCGGCTTCCTGCGTCATCATCGGCTTCCTGCGGAGTTGCACCACTCACTTCACACGGGTGTGATTTTTAAAGGAATTATAACTCCTGCACATATAGCTCTCAAGTACAAATTTGACAGAGCAACTTTGACTTGTAGTGGAGTAATATTTGACCAGGAGTATCTGTAGCCTATACCTATTGACTCAGGTACTGGGGTTGAGTATTTTGTCCACCATCGCCTCACTCAGATGCAGCCGAAGCTGAGCCTGAAAGGAGAGAGTGTCTTTAATCTGAAAGCAGAGAGTGTCTTTCCTCTCACTCTGTCAACACGAGGGTGTAATTAAGTCCTCCTTCATACACTGATGCAATAAGATCTGCTTCTCTCCGGTGGCTTCTCTCTGCCGCCTTCGACTTCACTCAATTAAAATCCTCTTTCCCACCGAACCTGTGTGCCGTCAATGCAACACAAAGAGCTCCACATCTCTGCTAATGTACCCTGTATCGTACCATCATATATACAGCATAGCAGTGGCAGACCTGGGCTTCTAGTGAATCATGACCATAACACATTTGATTATTATTATGATATACTGTATTTAATATTAAATGCCCCTTTTTTTTGCGTTTTTCAAATGTTTTGACACACAATCAAATCAAAAGCTCTTAACTCTGAGGACATTGGCCGTAACGTGGATGTAACATTCAAGTATGGCTCGGATTAAGAGCTCGGATTAAGAGCGTCTGCTAAATGCCTAAATTGTAAATTGCAAGTACATTATGTTTGAGGTCTACATATGATGCTGTTTTGAATATAAAGCCCTTAGGGTCAAACTATTGTACAACCGTGCTATAACAAAATAAAGGTGACTCTCTTACAAATATCTTCATGTGAGAAAGGGCAACAAAGAGCAAGAGCTTACAGTAGATACGCTGTTTTCTATTCAAAACAGGCAGGATTAATGTGGTTGAATTGCAATTATTACAAACATAAATATCAAACGTATCAGTCATTATTTTACTTTATATATTCTATTTGCAGGGCTGTCGAGATCACATACACAAAATCAAGATTTGCCATTGACAATGAAAGGGGAATTCAGGTCAAATGTCCGCTAAATCTTGTCCCCAAACGTCTCAAGATTTGCCATTGACAATGAATGGAGAAATGATGTCAGAATTCCGCTAAATATGACATCAAAACATTGACATTGAAAGGAAAACTTACGTCATATGTAAACGAGCAAATCAGCTATAACCAATCGCAGGCAACAGGCATTGATTGGCCAGTATGAGATGATTCATGATGATGTATGATGATAAGAGCTGATGATTCCGCTAAATATGACGTAAATTCAACATCTAAACATTAAACGCCATTGATATTGTAAAACTTATGTCATATGTAAACGAGCAAATCGGCTACCCAATCACATGTTGGTAGGAGCGCTTCAATCAATCATCAATCAGACTTTATTGTCACAACACATTACAAGTAACATGGGTGAAATTCTGGTTGTGCAGGCACTCATTGCAGTTACAACAATCAGAGCTACACAGCTGCAGCCATATTTCGGCGCTGCCCTATAAGGCTTGGCCAATAAGGGACCACCTTATGCACCTCATGTAGCGATGTCTAATGTCCGCTAACATGAATCGATGTACGATGACAAGAGTGCCCCTCATTTCACACGTGTGTGATTTTTCTTTACATTTGACAAGTTAAATAGGCCTGTATGTATTTAACCCATTTTGGGCGTTTTGGTGTTTTAAACATTAAGTTATAATTTAGCTATTGAAAAATAGCAGATCTACAAGCTCATAGCGCGGCACCGAGTGTCGCACTATATGAACTTGTAGGTCTGCTATTTTTGAAAAATCGTGAAAATGTGCCTCAAACTTTGAATATATATTCTTTCAGAGTTTCAGTTTTTAACTCAAATCTTTGCTTCTGGGGGGGCGGCCAATTACAGATGAAATACAGACATGAAATATTGAGAACCACTGATATAGAAACATGAGTTTTTTCAGATTTTTTTTATTTCGACGTCAGGCCTAAATGGGTGAATTTGGTGTGACCAGAAGCAAGGATTAAACCTACGAATGGTCACAGATGAACGGTTTAACAGGGCTGGCCCTCGTCTGTCAGCACTTCTACCACCAGCTCCAAACATGTTGCCTCGCCAGGCGTTTCTGAACTTGTGGATCTGCACTTTTTCTTTTTCTACTTCTGAACTCCTGAAAGGGTTTTTTTTGGACATAATGAGGTTTCCACACGGTGGCAGAGACCTGTTGTTTCTTAACACATTTAGACCTGAGGCTGATTTAAAAAAAAGGCGTCTTCTTTTCTGAAAAACCTATGTCCTAGGTCCTTGACATGAAAAAGGTAGCACCACTTGACATAGAATGTCATGTTGGGTGCTACCTTTTTCATGTCAAGGATCCCCAGAATTGTCTGTATTTGGCCGCGGACCCCCATCTGAAAATATGTTGTTCCAGGGACCTCCGAGAACCAATGAGTATGAGTTAAAAACATTCACTGTGAAAGAATATAATATTCAAAGATTTGTGCCGCATTTTTACAAGCTCATAGCGCTGCACCGAGTGCCGTGTTACGAGCTTGTAGATCTGCTATTTTTCAACAGCTGAAGTTCAAAATAATGATTAAAGTGTTTTTAAACGCTATAAGGTGACACCGTCCTAAATGTGTTAAATGGCATGCAGCGTGTTTAAATCTGCAGCTCAGTTTCACAGTTAATTATGTGGATATACGAGTAATCATTATTTTTACAATTTCTAAAGCCTTTGTTCTGTTAGCCCTGTGTGGCCTTTTGCAATTCTCTGTTCTGGAGCAATGTAGCCGTGATAGTGCACTGTCTACAGTCTACACCGACCGCTGCAGCTGTCTAAATATGCACGCAATCTGTGTTAACAGTTCTACTGCGTAACCCGCGTTCCCGCTTAATCTAATATTCTACACTGCCTAGATTGTCTTATTACCTTTGGAGCATACGCCGACGTATTTGCAGCTTTGAACCACGAAAAGCCGGCAAAAGAATAGTCAGATGGTTTGTTGTTGATGAGAAAAACAGGCTGCCATTACAATGCGAAGCGGCAACAGCCTCCACAGCATGTTGTAGTCCAAACAAACGGACTATAGCGTATTAATACTAAAGTGTTGTTGAGTCATGGTCATTTGAATACGATTTTCATTTCGTTTTAAGCTATATTTTAGTCATCTGAAAAGTCTTAGTTTTGGTCTAGTTTTAGTCAAATAAATCTACAGTTGATTTGTGTCGACAAAAATGCATGTTGGCCCCTGGGGGCCTTGATGGCGTCTGAATGGCTGAATTTACACTTGGATGCTGAAAATAGCCGAACTACAAGCTCACAACGCGTTGCAGCGTCTGTCTGTCTGTCTGTCTGTGTGTCTTGCTCAAGGGCACTTCGACACTAAGGCGGGGGGGATGGAACCAGGAACCTTCCGTTTCCCAACGTGTCTATTTGACAGATTCAGAGACAATGCAGACACTGCAGAGAATCAATCCTCGGGGCTCAGCTAGAGGCCAACCTAGCTGTATATCCTTGACAGATAAGGTACGTTCCCTTTGTATCTCCCAATGCAGACGAGAACAGCAGCAACGTGTCTGCTGGGTGAGACGAGGCCGTGACCGGCATGGAGGAAGAAGTGAGTGTTTTTTCAAAACATTGTCAAAGAACGCCAACAATGTGTATTTGGCCGTATATTTGGCCCCCGCCCCCCCCCATCTGAAATTACTTTGTGCAAGAAGGCCGCCATAAGCGATGATTTGAGTTGTTAAAAATGTGTCAACAGTTGGCCTATACAAACCTTGGACACCGAATGTTAAGAGTTTTGCTAGATGTTTCTAAATAGCCATAGATAGACGAGCTAGTTTCAAATAGACAAAGTACAAGATAGGGTTGGTTTAGCTTTAGCTGTTCCTCATTTTTCTGGGGACCCCATAGGGCCTGGGATCCCCTGGGACCCCCTCAGGCTCAAGTCCCCCATGATAAAGGACCACATTTTGAGAAGCATACTGTGCAGTGCACGGGGAGAGAAGTTGAACACATACCTGACCCCTCTGGAGCCGTCACCGTCACACCTGTGAATGAGAGAGCGAGAGAGAGATTGATCAGGAGACGTGCGTGAGACTCCTGACTAACAAACAAACATTGCAAAATCTCTGAATGCTACAGTCTGGAACCACCTGCCTCCAGAAAGCCCAGAAAGTAAGCTGTCATTCTCTTAGTCATTTCTGTTCATATGATCATACAGTATGATCCTTATATTTCAAAACATCTTTAACCCATTCTGACCTGAGATCAGATTCTAAAAAGGTCTTCTACAACCTGACAGTTTTCTGAAAAAGCTATGTTTCTATGTCAGTCGTTCTTTGATTTTTCAAAAATAGCAGACCTACAAGCTCGTAGCGCGCCACTCGGTGGCGCGCTATGAGCTTGTAGATCTGCTATTTTTCAATAGCTATGCTAACACCAAAAGGGGTTCCCACCCAAAAATGGGTCAAAACATATTTTTTTATTCGCAGCAAGCTATAACTGAAAACCTGGAAAGATGAAACAAAATGGAAGCGCGTGGGATGATGGGTGTGAGGGAGGGAGGGACATACGCTTCACTCCGGGATGGTTTTCAGAGTTTCCTTAAATCTGTACAGACTGTATGACGGAAGCGTTTAAACATTGTGGAATGTACCTTAAAATAGGTGTGGGACGATATATATCGCTGTGATATATAATACATATATGTTTTTTTCTGTATCGTCCTCCCAATATTCTGTCCTTCAAACGCGTATTAAAAGGTTTTTAACAGAAAAATCCACTCCAGTGAGCCATGGCAGGTTATTTTATCTCTCCATCTGAGTTCTGAGGCTTTTCAGGTGCAATATGAATAAAATACTGCTGGTGTCACTGTTGAGGGATTTTACCTGTCAATCATCGCCCCTGCTTCCTCATGAGACCATTTTGGGCGGGTTAGCATTATGTGTTAGCATTGTTATGCTTTAGCTATTGAAAAATATCAGATCTACAAGCTCATAGCGCACCACAGAGTGGCGCGCTACGAGCTTGTAGGTCTGCTATTTTTGAAAAACCGAAGAACCACTGACATAGAAACATAGCTTTTTCTGAAAACTGGCTGGATGTAGTAGACATTTTTAGAATCTGATCTCGGGTCATAATTAGCATGTTTTCATGCTAATTAGGTCTGCATTTTGACTCAAGTAAGTTGTTGAAAACAGAATTCTTGCTACTTTTACTTCAGCGAGTATCGAGGCCCCGCTCTGCATACAGAGTACCAACTACAATGTTTAGTGTGCGTTGCTGGTCATCTGAAAGCCAAAGTCATGATTGTGCATTTCTGAGTTTATGAGTGGGTCGAAGATGAACATTGCTTGACATGGTCAGCATTTTGATCGGGCGCGAACACACACACACACACACACACACACACACACACACACACACACACACACACACACACACACACACACACACACACACACACACACACACACACACACACACACACACACACACACACACACACACACACACACACACACACACACACACACACACACACAGAGCTGCCAATAGAAAATACAAACTGTCATCTTAGCTTTTTTTCCTGCAGGGGAAACCAGTGAGGACTGTTAAGTGATGCACGGGTCCCCTAGGGCGGTAGTTTTTTAAACCTTTTCATGTCAAGGACCCCCATATTTACACTAATTAGCCATTTAGCCCGCAGACCCCCATTTGAACAGATATGCCAAAGACAGGATTTGTACAGCTCTAGCAGTGATTCTCAACCCATTTAATTTTACTGAGCCCCAGTTTTACATGCATTAGTCTACAGAAATGTAAAGGTATTTCTATCTCTGAGACCCTCAATTTATATTGTAAAATCAACATTATTTTAACTCTTGAGAGTGTACAAATGGAACCAAATGGACCCGTCCATTTGTACACTCTCAGAGTTACAGAACCACATGGGTCCACTTGGTTCCAAACTATCATTTAGCTATAGGGACCCTCTGGAACTCCCTCAAGGACCCCTGGGGGTCCCCGGACCCCCCTTTGGGAACCACTGCCCTAGGGGGTCCTCTGAGTCATTACAAACTCTGTGTGATACAAATATTGGTTTATTAACCCATTCTGGGCGGGAACCCCTTTTGGTGTTTTAACTAAGCATTATGCCATGCTTTAGCTATTGAAAAATAGCAGATCTACAAGCTCATAGCGCCTACGAGCTTGTAGGTCTGCTATTTTTTGAAAAATCGTGAAAATGTGCCTCAAATCTTTGAATATATATTCTTTCAGAAGTATTTTTTACGTCAGGCCTAAATGGGTAAAGGATCCTAATGGAAACCAGCCTTATTGCCTTGGGTCTAAATCCTCCTAGCAGAACTTATATTGAACTGGACTTTCCTGTGCTATTTTCTGCAAAACTGTTAATAAAGTAGGCTACTCAATCAATCAAATCAAATCAATGATTCCTATCACAATAGAGCTGTTTAACACCGTTACTGAACAAACACGATCACAAACACATGATTATTACAGAACAAACACTATAGTATATAATTACTTCACAATATGAAGCTATTTAACACTATATATCACTTACAAATGTGTGTACAAAAAGGTGCTGAATGGACACGTCGTATGATTTTTTCTTTTTTATATCAACGAGTATCTCTCACACAGTAAATGGCAAGCTGAAATGAGCCCGGTTGTTATGTGGTTATGTAACCTTGGGCAGCGATAGATAGGTGGCCACACATTCTGAATTCTGTAATAGCAGATGGTTGCGGCTCGCCACAGCTGTGAAAGAATGCCATTTGAAATGCCAGCAGTGTCAGAGCCGGGCCAAGAATGCATACTCCGCTTGGAGACACAAGCTCTTCCCTGGATCCCTACAAAGAACACAACAGGGCAACCTTGTCCATGACTGAGCATAGAAACCTCGTATGTCCATGTTCACAGTCACACACACACACACACACACACACACACACACACACACACTTGGCCAATCTACAAGCTCACAAGCTTGTAGGCTACACCTATTGCCGCATTTTCAAAAGACTAGAGTTCTTTGGCCCTCCACCTACGTACGTCGCACTGCCGATCAGACCAATAATATGTCTGTAAATGTCACGTTGTCATTGACGGACCACAGCCGAGGCGAGCATTACCGTGCGACCGGGGCGCTGTTATAGGCTATCACCGATCTCTTTCTGAATGAATAACATTTAAAAAAATCACACCCGTGTGAACTGAGTGGTGCAACTCCCCTCTCTTCCTCTCTCCCCCCTCCTCCTCTCTCTCTCATTAGCATGCAACAGTGCAGCACTATCTCTCTCTCTCTCTGTTTCTGGCACAACAGCACCCCTACTGGTACTAATAGTCATAATGGTGCTCATAGTCACATAGGTGGGTTAACGTCACTTAGGCGAACACACAGGTAGGTGAACACGGACATTGCTGTTCCTTGGAGTGGTTGCACCACTCAAAAAAACAAGTTGTGATCGGCAGGGAGCGCCATTGGGGAAAAAGCCGTCCATAGCCGTAAATGAGTTAACTCTTGCCAGAGCAGATAATCATTTCGTTCCCTCAGTGCCAGTAGTTTCCCGGTGTCGGAAACGGCCGACGTGTTCGTTCGTTATGCTCCGTTGAACATCCCATCCCATCCTCAGGGAGAGGAGCGATACAGGAGTGCAGCTAAACGATTAACCCATTTTGACCTGAGATCAGATTCTAAAAATGTCTTCTACATCCTGACAGTTTTCTGAAAAAGCTATGTTTCTACGTCAGTCGTTCTTCGATTTTTCAAAAATAGCAGACCTACAAGCTCATAGCGCGCCACTCGGTGGCTTGTAGATCTGCTATTTTTCAAAAGCTAAAGCATAACATAATACTAACACCAAAAGGGGTTCCCACCCAAAATGGATTAAATAGCTCTATGTTGTGATATAAATCATTGCTGTAAAGTGTTTGCTGTGTACCAGGGGGGTCTCCCTGTCTCTCCAAATCTTTGAAAAGGCGAAGAACGAATTCCCATTTGTGACCAGTGCCAGTAGTTTGATATACAAGGGGGCCATGGTCATTTTTCAGTTCTTTACATATTATGAAACTGCACACTGTAACCTTTCATATGATGCATTGCTCATTGAAATTGGGGGGGAAATGAAGAAGATATGACCATTTGAAACTTGTTGAACCAGAAATGTCAAATTGGATAATTCCCCCTTCAAAGATATCAGCAGTGATCTGTCACTTTAGGGGGCGCTGTTTTCCCTTCATTCCTCCATTAGCCAACCAGCAGTGTTGCCATGTCTGCTTATTATAATTAGTTGGCCATGTTTCTAAAGAAAAAGAATGCATAGGCCTACTGTACCAATAAGTCTTCACAATTAGAGAATGTTGTTATAATTGATAGTTTGCCTATTATCTCTCCTTTTTTAAATAGGCTACTGCATTTATTTGCCATTTTGTACTTCCACAAGTTAGGCAAAAATTAGGCTTATGTAAATGGTCCAGAAGAGTACAAATAAGATAGCTATATTAGCCTGTTATTATTATTATTTGTCTGCAGAACCCCCATCTGAAAATAATGTATGCCAGGGACAAGATTGGTTTTGTTATATGCTTGTAGATCGGCTATTTTTGCTTATTTTGGGCTTGTTTTCATATACGGGTTGCTTGTTTCTCTCGCAGAACCTGGCAACCCTGCAAAAAATAGCCGTTAGCTACATTTAGCATTATATATTGATATCAATCGTCAATCCTGTAGCTAAAACAAGTACATTATCGCGTTATATTACATATCGATGTGATCTGCATTATTATGACCTTAATTTTCATGGCAGGTACATTCCAAAGTAACTAATAAGAACCACGTTATGGTGACATAATGTTACAATGTTTACAATACATGCTAGTCTTCTTCTTCTTCTTCTTCTCTGCTATTGGAAATAAGAAGCCATGTTCCATTGTTGTGATGACCAGTGCCCCTAGCTAAAACATTCGCATGAATTAGCTTTAGGAGGACCGAAAATAAGCACACTTTTTACAAAATACGACTGTTAATACTTCTTTCTCTGCTATTTCTGTTAGCCAGTTAGTGAAAGACTAGTATTATCTTCAAAAACGATTGTGTACAAAAAGCGGAATTTTAGCGGAATTTGCATACTTTGAAGGTAAAGCTGATTTTCTGATTAGCATTGGTTAGCATTGCTAACTCAATGGTTTAAACATTAAACATAGTGACTTGTTTACGCAATTACAATGACTTAATGACACTTAAATGACTTTCTGATGGAATAAAAACATTATTTAACATCCCAACTGTTTTTATGTGGCTAAAAACGAAAACCACCAAAAAAAAATAAAGAATCTAATTTTAGATTCTATTGCTATATGCTATTGCCGAGTTGTGGTTTAAATATCTGGCACTGGTCACATTTATCAGCTTAACCCATTTAGACCCGAGGACGATTCTACAAATGGATTCTAAATCCTGACAGTTTTCACTATGCCGGTGGTGCTCAACCTTTTTCATGTCAAGGACCCCCGGAATTATCTGTATTTGGCCGCCGACCCCCATCTGGAAATATGTAGTTCCAGGGACCCACCCAGAAGCAAAGATTTGGGTTAAAAATGTTCGCTCTGAAAGAATATATATATTCAAAGATTTGTGCCGCATTTTCACGATTTTTTAAAAATAAAATAAAAAATCCAATAGCTAAAGTATAACATAATGCTTAAAAAACACCAAAAGGGGTTCACGTCCTGAATTGGTTAAATTGCAGTGTTCCACTTCCAATTGCGTCTGTTCATTTATTTGTGCCATCACTTCCAGTTGGCAATTTCTTCTTGTTTATGGTGTATTCTGAGTGAGTTCTCTCCCCTGACTGCATTCATGTTCTGTTTATCAGGAGTGACACTGACATGGGACTCCCGCTACCGAACAAACACTATCAATTATTACGTACTATCACAGTATAGTTCTGTACACTTATTTTCAACAAAGGAATATCACTTCCCTACCGTACCGTACATGTCTCATGTCGATTCACTAAATTGCTTTTTCCACCACTGGTAAATGAGTTATGACACTGGAGTGCATTATTACATGCTGTAATTATGAAGCAGAATAATTAACCAGACTGCATGGATAATAAGTGGTACTTCTCATTTCATCATGACCAAAGGCAAAGCAAATGTAATTACGTGACAGAACAGTAGTAATATGTGAGACCTTGAAGCACCCAGCTCTGAAGGAACCAGGGCTATTAACCCATTTAGACCTACAAATTAATGTCTTCTAAATCCTGACAGTTTTCTGAAAAACCCTATATATGTTTCTGTCAGTCGTTCTCAAACATTTTCATGTCAAGGACCCCTAGAATTATATGTAATTGGCCGGCCGACCCCCAACTGAAAACGTGTTGTTCCAGGGACCCCCAAGAAGCAAATATTTGAGTTTAAAACGTTCACTCTGAAAGAATATACTAAAAAAGATTTGCGAATTGCGCCACATTTTAACGATTTAAAAGAAATAGCATACCTACAAGCTAGTAGCGCGCCACACGGTGGCGCGCTATGAGCTTGCAGATCTGCTATTTTTCAATAGCTAAAGCATAACAAAGTTGTTCCCACCCAAAATGGGTTAAAGCTGGGTCTCTCAAATTGGGCGCCGTGTGGCATATCCGTCGTGACAGGCCACAGAACAGAGGGGTATGTGCATGCATAACGTGAGTGACAAAGTGAGTTTAATCGTTTAACGTGGTTTAATACAGTCAGATAGGACTTTTCTGTTTGGATGTATATGGGCTGTCAAGGCCAGAATTTGAAAGTAGGCTTTTTTGCCAGTAGGCGTTCCCGCATTACTTTCAGGTATGATGATAATGTCACATGCATACCCTCTATACTTTGATAATATATTATGGATTTCATCAAAGTTCCCCCGAGCTAAAAAGCTTTGAGCCGCTTTAACTTCTTAATTATAGGTAACTGTTACGAAGGAACGTAGTGCCTCTCTGACATCACAACCAGGACGTCAGGAGTGACATCACTATCGACTATAAATATATGCCTACCGCAGGACCTAACTGGAAGATACCATTACAGCAACAGCAACAGACTTAGACGCACCATACCTAACTCTGCCAATACTGCGGCTCAAGAAGACAAGTAAACCAGCCTAGCCTTGTCTCCTCGGCATCTCTCCCCCAGAATCTAGATCATACCAGATCTCGACCACATTAGTGGTCCCTAAACGCCGACTCAGAGACGCCAGGAGGTAAAGGGAAATCCCCATTATCGACCTGACGGCTCGCCGTCAGCGAAAACCTAAGGATACGGCTATCATACAGTCGTCTATATACAGTCCCACCCACCCACCCACCGGGAAATTTCAACCATGAGTGAGGCAGAACATGCCCTACGTACCCTCAGGGAGGCTACCGAACGAATGGCAGCCCGAGGACGCCCACGACCGCTACAACGGCCGCGCCCAGGACAATAGCCCCGTTCCCCGTCCCGAGGACGCCCACGACCGCTACAACGGCCGCGCCCAGGACAATAGCCCCGTTCCCCGTCCCGAGGACGCCCACGACCGCTACAACGGCCGCGCCCAGGACCGGACGAGCACCCATCCCGCCAACGATCAAGGACCCGACAACGGGTACCGACACCCGCGCCCTTCTAACCCCCCACCACAACAGCACCAGCCACCCCGCGATCATGGTCAGTCGTCTCAGCGACACGACAGGGGGAGGGACGATCGTGGTGGATGGGGGAGGAAGGACGATCGAGGTAGCAGGGGGAGGGACCGCGGCCAGCCGCGAGCGCCCGACAAACCCGCGACCGCGACCATCACTCACCTCAGCACGGCCAAAGGCAACAACAGGTTCTGTCCGATCTGCGACACTGACCAACACTACACCGCCAAATGCCATGTCCTCTGGAATATGACCAAGGTGGAAAAAGAAGAGTGGCTACAGACGAACAGAGGCTGCTACAAGTGCGGCAGGAGCCACCAGGAGAACGATTGCAGCCTCACCTCTGACTCCAAACCCTGCAGCGCGTGTCCCGGCGACCACCTTACGCCCTTCCACGAACTCCACAAGGACGCCAGATACCCAGAGTGACTGGCAGGACGCTACGGTCGACGGGGGGAGAAAGATCGACCACGGCGTCCGGCCACCCCGTCAACAACGAGTCCCCACAGTTCAAGGGAAGGCCAGAGCCGCCTCCCACTCCACCAAGCCAGCCTCACTGATGTCATCAACCATGAGCCACGCCAAGCGGGCAGCCAAGTGTCGAGGACGTTCGGCTTTACGACCCGAACGCCAAGACGGCAACCGCCTCTGCCTCATGCCTCCCTAGCAAGATCAGGACTTCGACCACGTCCGGAATCATGCATGCTAGCAAGCCAAATCTGTCCGACGTTCGGCTTTACGACCCGAACGCCAGGTCCGCTTGTCGTCCGGATTTACAACCCGAACGCCAAACGGTCGAACGGTCCCTCAGGTCCGCCTGCCCCCAGGCCCGCCTGCCCTCAGGTCCGCCTGCCCTCAGGTCTGCCTGCCCTCAGGTCCGCCTGCCCTCAGGTCTGCCTGCCCTCAGGCCCACCTGCCCTCAGGTCCGCCTGCCCTCAGGTCCAGGTCGCAGCCTAATACCGTCCGACACCCCAGCCCCGCCCAGCAAAGGACGCACCAAGGCCACTGCGTTGAAATAACGCAGGGGGGGAGAGGAACAAACGGAACAAACAACAGCGGCAGCGCACGCCGACAAGATGAATACGCTACAACGGTCCAAGCATCGTTGTGCAGCTCACCTCCAGCACTGATGCATCGCCACCACTCAGTCTGGACGACAAGCCCGAAGAACAGGTCAACGCTCGAGCAGAGTCCGCGAGAGCACCCCAACACACCTCCGAAGGAAGCCTCACCGCACACGAGGCCAAGGCCCGGAGCGGCGACGGCCGCCACGGGTGTGAGGGGGGAGCTCGAGGGAGGATTCCCCATCCGCACCACAGCCGCAGTGCCAAGGCCCCAAAGCAGAGCTGCACCCAATCAGCAATACCAGCAACGCAAGCCGCCCCAGAGGAAGTGGCGAGTTCGGCGCCGATCAGGAGGAGCCATCCTGGACTCCAGGCTTGTAAGCCACGCCTGATTCGGACACCGGATCGCCCTCCCCACGGGCCAACCCGATCCCACCAGTCACCTACATCCCCGGTTCTACATCGACCAGGCGCCCCTCGTGAAGAAGCCCCAGACGCAGTCATACAGCTGCATCTACCCACGGCACGCGACGCGGCAGTTCGAGTCCCAAGTAGCCGCCGGCTGCAACCGCAATGATCAGAGAGAACGAATAGTGAAGCCCATGGCCTCACTAAGGGGGAGTGTTACGAAGGAACGTAGTGCCTCTCTGACATCACAACCAGGACGTCAGGAGTGACATCACTATCGACTATAAATATATGCCTACCGCAGGACCTAACTGGAAGATACCATTACAGCAACAGCAACAGACTTAGACGCACCATACCTAACTCTGCCAATACTGCGGCTCAAGAAGACAAGTAAACCAGCCTAGCCTTGTCTCCTCGGCATCTCTCCCCCAGAATCTAGATCATACCAGATCTCGACCACAGTAACACAATGATTTTTCACGGTTTAAAGAAAACAAAATGCCATGAAATTCATCGTTAAAGTTATATTGTATTGTTGAATTAAAATTAAAAAGGGTTTTGCAAATCATTCGGTGGCTCACTTGCAATATCCCCACAGCCTATGAGTGGGCCATGGGGACCACAGGTTGGAAATCACTGAGTTAATGATTACAATTTAGGCATTTAGCAGACGCTCTTAATCCAGAGCCACTTACATTAAGCAAGAACAAAAAGCATGGCAATACATCACATACAGTATATAAAAAGTAGTTATCATGAAACATGTGTAAGCTAAGAACATAACAGTGGAATACATCTATATAATGGAACTATATAAACTGTACATATGTACTATATAGATATATACGTATACTATAAAGTGCTATGACTACATGAAAAGCATTCTAGTGCCGTCTACGTATAACATACTATAAAAGCCTGTATAAAATGCTATCTAAGTCTACATAATGTGTTATCTAAGGGTAAAGGTAAGTGCTACAGGCCATGATGGAGTCTACATAGAGTGCTATCTAAGGGGCTAGGGTAAGTGCTATCTAAGGGGCTATGGTAAGTGCTATCCAAGGGGCTAGGGTAAGTGCTACGGGCCATGATGGAGTCTACATAATGTGCTATCTAAGGGGCTAGGGTAAGTGCTATCTAAGGGGCTAGGGTAAGTGCTACGGGCCATGATGGAGTCTACATAATGTGCTATCCAAGGGGCTATAGGGTAAGTGCTATCTAAGGGGCTAGGGTAAGTGCTACGGGCCATGATGGAGTCTACACAATGTGCTATCCAAGGGGCTAGGGTAAGTGCTATCTAAGGGGCTAGGGTAAGTGCTACGGGCCATGATGGGAGTCCGAAGAGGTGGGGTTTCAGACTACGGCGGACGATGGAGAGCGATGCCGATTGGTTATTAATTATTATTGCGGGGCATATAATAATATATATACCCATACTCATGATACTTTAGTGTTTATCTCTGCATTTATCACGCTTTTCTTCATTTATGAGATTGCTTTTATCGCAAGAGAGACTAATTTCCCAAATAGACTCATAAAGCATAGCTAAATTGGATTGGAAATTTGGATGTGAATGATAATGCAGGCCGATGTAGTTGCTGTCGCGCAGATACCTTGTATCTCAATGTTTCACATTATATATCTTTTGTAAATTACTTCATTATAGAAGTGTATCAAACACAAGGAGTGAGAATAGCAGATCTACAAGCTGCATTGTAGATCAGTTATTTTCTCTACTTTCTAAGATGTTTTTTTTTATAATAATAATAATAATACAAAAAGGAACGGTTTTAGACTTGCAAGGTTTCCGCCCCCGACCGCAACCATATGGAATTATAGAAGGGCGGCTTTCTAATTCACATTTATGAGTTATAATATATACACCTCTGGTTGGTTATCTTTGTGATGGAATAACCCATTTTAGGCGGGAACCCACGTTATGCTTTAGCTATTGAAAAATAGCAGATCTACAAGGTCATAGCGCGCCACCGAGTGGCGCGCTACGAGCTTGTAGGTCTGCTATTTTTGAAAAATCGAAGAACGACTGACATAGAAACATAGCTTTTTCAGAAAACTGTCATTTTCAAACGGACATTTTTCTAATCTGATCTCAGGTCAGAATTGGATAAAAATGAACCCTCAACCTTAGTGCCAGATACCATCACTCTGCCTGTGAGAGGACTGCAAAAACAGCCTCGCTTTGTGTGTGCATGCGTCACTGGGAGAGAAAACCCATTCTGACCTGAGATCAGATTCTAAAAATGTCTGCTTGAAAATGACAGTTTTCTGAAAAAGCTATGTTTCTGTCAGTCGTTCTTGCAGACCTACAAGCTCGTAGCGCGCCACTCGGTGGCGCGCTACGAGCTTGTAGATCTATTCTTAAATAGCTAAAGCATAACATAATGCTAATACCAAAAGGGGTTCCCGCCTAGAATGGGATAAAGAGAGAGAGAGAGAGAGAGAGAGAAAGAGGTAGAGAAAGAGAGAATGAGCGCGCGTGCGTGCGTGCATGCGTGTGTGCATGCGTGCGTGCGTGTGTGTGTGTGCATCTCTCTGTAACAATAATGAAAAGCATTATCCTCATTTATTCATTTGGTGTATATTGTTTATCTCCTCCTAAAACAAAAGCAAGCGTCATTAGTCTAGAGTAGTGTGTCGTGCATCACGTGTGTGCATGTGTGTGTGCATGTGTGTGTGCGTGCATGTGTGCGTGCATCATGTGTGTGCGTGCATGTGTGCGTGCATCATGTGTGTGCGCGTGTGTGTGCGTGCATGTGTGCGTGCATCATGTGTGTGCATGTGTTAGTCTGCAGTTATCTGTCATCAAAAGCCTGACTGTAATGCTGAAGGTTAAATGTGCTTTTTCGAGTGGTGCAACCACTCCAAGGAACAGCAATAAATGAATAGATAGATAAAATAGATAAACATGGAATGAATTCTGTAATGGCCATATAAGGAGCATGTCCTGAGTGTACAGGGTTTGATAGATAGGTTTTATTTGTCATTTTTACAACTGTGAACAGCAGAAAAACGAAATTTCGATGTGCTGAGTGTACGAGCCGCAGCAACATGAGTCGCGCCGCCACAAACATGATGAGGTTAGATCAACATTATGGAATGTCAGAACAGGTCAGCTCCATATATGGAGATCTAAGGGTGGTAGCGGGGACATTCTCTTGAGTGTACAGGGTTTGATGAGGGCCCAGGTAGGGCCGGGCCTTAATTTTCAGGCCTGTTAAGAACTAGTTTTCACCGGCTCCCGGGCGCAGCTGCACTAATCACTTTGGGGGCGGGCCCGTCTAGAGTTTAAATGGACAGGTTATCAGTCAAAAGGGAGACATTGAAGAGGAAGGATGGATGGGGAAGGATCAACACATGGAATGTCAGAACAGGTTCTGACATATATCCATATATGGAGATCTAAGGGTTTGAGGTCAGATGTAGAGGTCAATATCGATGACATCAGGGACCTCCATATATGGAGCTTAACTGCAACAGCAGGTCACATTTACTATGACATCAGGGTCTCCACATCTCCATCCCTGATGATGTCACATGATGTCACGCCCCCTTTCATGACGACGCCAGGCCCAGGAAATGAATCCCAATGCATTTTTCCCCATAGACATTTCAAAAAGTATTTATTTAAAGACCTTTTAAGCGTCGTACACAGCCAACTCTTGTCGTGACAAATCATGACAATAAACACAATATTTTGGACCAAACAAATAATTACAAAGAAGAAAAACAACAAAAAAAGTGTTGTTTGTTGTCATGATTTGTCACGACAAGAGTTGGCTTCGTACGAGGCTTAAAAGGTCTTTAAATAAATACTTTTTGAAAAGTCTATGAGGAAAATGAACGGGGAAAAATTCCCTAGGTCCTGGTAGGGGGCGGGGCTGTGACGCTAGGGTGCCCGACACACCAGTTCCATAGAAGGTCGCAACAAATACAATACTAGTAAATGCAATTAGTTTACGTTGCAGGTTGCACCAGCGTGTGTCGAGGCATATTTCATCTGAGCAGGGGATGGAAAGCCTGCAGCATATATCGACCAATCAAAACACTGGGCTGGAACCATCCATCGTTTAAGGGGTCACTCTGTTTCCCACGTTTAAATATTTAACAATATGTCACTGTTAATTTATGGTTTTCGTCAGTATCAACTGGGGTGCCAATAATTCTGGAGGTGACTCCGTGTGTGTGTGTGTGTGTGTGTGTGCGTGCGTGCGTGCGTGCGTGCGTGTGTGTGTGTGTGTGTGTGTGTGTGTGTGTGTGTGTGTGTGTGTGTGCTTGCGCTGCGCTGCGCTGTGCGCACGCCATACATTGTTATTGAAGTTTATTGAAAACATTTCTGGCACAGGATAAAGCCCTCTTCGCCAGCACAATGTTCCATATTAAAGTTGTGACATTCACAAGTTCATTAGTCCGTCATGGCCAAGTCCATCCATCCATCCATCTTCAACCGCTTATCCGTAGTCGGGTCGCGGGGGCAACAGCTCCACCAGACTTCCCTCTCCAGAGCAACATTAGTGACTTCCTCCTGTGGGATCCCGAGACATTCCAAGGCCAGTGAGTCGATGTGTTTCCTCCAACAGTGCCTTGGTCTGCCCCGGGGTGCCGGTCTCCTCCCAGTGGGACGTGGTCATTGGTCTGCCCCGGGGTCACCTCCCAGTGGGACGTGATCCTTGGTCTGCCCCGGGGTCTCGTCCCTGTGGGATGTGCATCGAGGACCTCCCTAGGGAGACGCCCGAGAGGCATCCTAACCAGATGCCCGAACCACCTAAACTGGTCCTTTCCAGGCAAAGGAGCAGCGGTCATCATAGTCTGTTGTCAAATAAAAACATAATGCAACTGAACAACACTCCGGCTGCCAGAAGATGGCGCTCTCTGCCACGGCTGCAGTCGGATGTTTTACTCTGAAGACCTCCAAATTCACACTCACAGTGAACCCGGAGTTATTTGTTTTGCGCTGTTGGTCAGGGCAACAGGGCATGTTTACCGCTAGCTATAGCAACCCAAAGCTAATGTACGTCGCATTACGACCGCAATCTATCATAAACCACTATAAAGATCTAAAGACGTAAATATACGTCTTTGGCAGCGAAGCGTTGGATTTGAGAGGACGTAAATTAGGACGTCTTTGGCCAATGACTTGGCCTGGCCCAGCTTGCACTGGATAATAACGGTTCACCAATCTGAGCGCCCCCTCTCCGCCGCCCCCTCCTCCCTAGGGGGCTCTGCGGTAGAGTGGCCGGATGGTAATTGCAAGGTTGACAGTTCGAACCCTGTGGGCTCCCCCAGAGTTAATGTCGAAAGTGTCCTTGAGCAAGACACTGAACCCCTAATTGCTCCCGATGTGCAGGTTGGTGCCTTGCATGGTTTCCGCCGCCATCGGTGTATGAATGAGTGTGTGAATGGGTGAATGTACAGTATTGCACAATAAAGCGCCTTGGATAAAGGTGTTAAATATGTACCATTTACCATTTATCATTTTTACCGACGTCAGCACATTTTGAGCGACGCGCCTCGGCACTGTAGTGCACTCCCACTCCTAGACCTTTCATTTTTTGAGCCAAATGCAAACGAAAATAAAAGCCTGGGTATACCGATGCTATCAATGACTTAGTCTAGGCACATTCACTGCCTGCCATTAGTATTAGCATTCATATTCAGGCTTATTCAAGCATTTATGGCACCTCTCACAAAAACACATTGTCCTGTCCCTCAACGAGATCAAAGGCAGGCCTAGAATATGATATTCTATACTCTGTAATAATATATTCACTATGAGTACAGTCACTTTTTTGTCCTAAAGGACAACTTCAGCCATTTCCAACCTTATCTTCATATAATTGGTCCTCACTAGGGATGTCCCGATACACTGAGTTTACGATCCCACAATTTGTGTTAGCAGATACCAATACCAGTGTTGTGACTATCTATATATATATATATATATATATATCTTGTGTTGCGTTTATAGCAGACTCCTCACTCAAATGTGCACTTGCAGTTTGGGCAACTAGACCATTTAGACACGACACCAGATTCTACAAATGTCATCTAAATCATGGTTATCAAACTATTTCATGTCAAAGAGCCAATATTTGAGTTAAAAACGTTCAGTGTGAAAGAATATATATCAAAGATTTGCGCCACATTTTCATGATTTTGCAAAAAATAGCAGATCTACAAGCTCGTAGCTATGAGCTTGTAGATCTGCTATTTTCCAACAGCAAAAGTTTTAAATAATGGTCACAGTGGTTTAAAGCTGGCGACACAGACAGCGTCCTCAGGTCTGAACGGGTTAAAGTGCATTACTCAACTTCATGTACTCAGTTGTGTCGCTGACGGGAGGGCCTGGTGGAAATGACATTTCTCCAGAAGAAATCTCTTTCTTAACCCATTTAGGCCTGAAAAAAAGTGTCTTCTAAATCCTGACAGTTTTCTGAAATACCTGTTTCTAGGCCTATATCACTCAATAGTTCATGTCAAGGACCCCAAAATCTGTAATTGGCCTCCGAGACCCCCATCTGAAAATATGTTGTTCCAGGGACCCTCCAGAAGCAAAGATTTGAGTTAAAAACGTTCATTCTGAAAAAATATATTCAAAATTTGAGGCACATTTTTACGATTTAAAAAAAATAGCAGACCTACAAGCTCCTAGCGCGCCACTCGGTGGCGCGCTATGAGCTTGTAGATCTGCTATTTTTCAATAGTTAAAGCATAACATAATGCGAACACCAAAATGCGTTCCCGCACAAAATGGGTTAATACATTATGAAACAGACCTGTGGCGTCTAATAACAAAACTATATTTACACGCTTGTCTCTCACGGCGGCAGAAACAGGAACAGAAAGACAGACGGCATCATAAAAGATTCACACAACGGCACCAACGTGGCATCGGAGAAGCAAATGACTCCCCGTGGGTTTGACTAATGCACCCCCCCCCCACCCCCCCACCCCATGGGTTTGACTAATGCACCCCCCCCCCCACCCCCCCACCCCATGGGTTTGACTAATGCCCCCCCCCCCCCCCCCCGTGCTCTGGACAAGAATCGCTTAGCTTCGGCGTAAGAATAGCATTTATGTATGTCAGTATGTCATCATTAGGATTATCTGTATAGTTGAAATGTAGACAATAGAATACTCCCCTCGTATGTGCCGGAATCATACGGTATGTCATTATTAGGATTGTCTGTAGTTGTAGAAGTGGCGGAATACAATTAAAAGGTATATTCAGTGATTTCACTTAATTCAAATATCACTTATTTTTTTCTTGGATAATCCTCCCTACTATAAAGTGTGCCGACCATATAAGGAGTTCCTCCCTGTCCCCAGTGAGCCCCTGGGGTAAAAAGAAACCCTAGTTTCGGTTTGGGCAAAGCCTTCATCCAATCAGGATGAGAGGGGCCTTCCTCCAATCATGATCGAGCGGGGGGGCGGGCCTTGGTGCACGTGCTGTTGGTCTGTTGTACTTCCCCCACTGTAGAGTGTGTGCATGTTTGTGCACATCTTGTTACCGGGGAGGACGTTTTTTTTACTCCAAATCACCCAATGCTCCTTTAAGTATAGGCCTATACCTGTATTAGCTGTATATGTACTTAACAAAACAACAAAAACAACCTCTCTCTGCTCTCCTCTCTCTGGAAAGCAGAGAGAGGAGAGCAATAATAATGCCGGCGAAAAAAATGCTTGGGTTTCTAAACTTTCTACTAGTATAGGGCACACATCATGGTCGGACCGAATCAGGTAAGATTTTTAAAGAAAGTAGTCAACGCTCGACATGTCCGGATTCACCGCGGTGGATTCCAACCCAAAACCTCCACAGTTCTACATTTTATTGATCGATTTGTACGATATTGAGCGAAGCGATGGGGCTTCTTACTGTATGTGACAGAGCAGCCCGGCAGCATCTTACTGTATGTGACTGTGCAGCCCCACTGCAGAGCAGCCTCTTACTGTATGTGACTGTGCAGTGCAGCCCCACTGCAGAGCAGCCTCTTACTGTATGTGACTGTGCAGCCCCACTGCAGAGCAGCATCTTACTGTATGTGACCATGCAGCCCCACTGCAGAGCAGCCTCTTACTGTATGTGACTGTGCAGTGCAGCCCCACTGCAGAGCAGCCTCTTACTGTATGTGACTGTGCAGTGCAGCCCCACTGCAGAGCAGCATCTTACTGTATGTGACTGTGCAGTGCAGCCCCACTGCAGAGCAGCCTCTTACTGTATGTGACCGTGCAGCCCCACTGCAGAGCAGCCTCTTACTGTATGTGACTGTGCAGTGCAGCCCCACTGCAGAGCAGCATCTTACTGTATGTGACCGTGCAGCCCCACTGCAGAGCAGCCTCTTACTGTATGTGACTGTGCAGTGCAGCCCCACTGCAGAGCAGCCTCTTACTGTATGTGACCATGCAGCCCCACTGCAGAGCAGCATCTTACTGTATGTGACTGTGCAGTGCAGCCCCACTGCAGAGCAGCCTCTTACTGTATGTGACTGTGCAGTGCAGCCGCACTGCAGAGCAGCATCTTACTGTATGTGACTGTGCAGTGCAGCCCCACTGCAGAGCAGCCTCTTACTGTATGTGACTGTGCAGTGCAGCCCCACTGCAGAGCAGCATCTTACTGTATGTGACTGTGCAGTGCGCACTGCAGCCCCACTGCAGAGCAGCCTCTTACTGTATGTGACTGTGCAGCCCCACTGCAGAGCAGCCTCTTACTGTATGTGACTGTGCAGTGCAGCCCCACTGCAGAGCAGCCTCTTACTGTATGTGACTGTGCAGCCCCACTGCAGAGCAGCCACGCAGCACAGCAGCTGGACAGCTCAGGAACCACCCGGGGACATTCCAGATGTTCTGGAGGTCTTCCAGATGTCCCTGCGGAGCATCCTGGGGGGGGAAACAACAGGACAAGGAGAGCTCCTGCCTCCCCAATGGACACAAACGCCATGAGATTAAGCTATATGTCACTCAACATGCATCCCTATGCAGACGGTACAGACCTATAGTCTCACGTGTTCTATAGTCTAACTATTCCACAATCTGTCAGGTTGCCAAACGTTTTGGCCCGTGACCCAAAAGAGAAATATTATGTGAAAATAGCAGATCTACAAGCTTGTAGGTCGGCTATTTGCACTACTACTTAAATATTAGTTTTATATATATATCTTTTGTTTTAATTCATGAAATTACTGGAAATGTTTTAATTAGTTTTGGAACGTTTTGAAATGATAATAATTAAAAACAAGATGTAGGAAACCAAAACTGAACTGTTTGAGTAAACAGAGTGGGCAGAGGACAGAGCACTGCAACCTTCTGGTCTTAACCCATTTTGGAGGACGATTCTACAAATAGCTGGGGTACGATTTGAGTATGACCTCAATGTATGAGACCCGGGTACTCAGGAAGGGGAAAGCTATTACTAGGGACAACACACACCCGTTACACAGCCAATACCATCTTTTACCATCAGGGCGACGGTACATACAATACATGGTACCTTCTCTGCAGGCTAGGGGCAGGGCCTCAAGATCGTTTGTTCCCATAAGTATAGGGCTTATGAACAAGCAGGCCCCATCTCAGTTCGGTGCATAAAGTGTGATGCGATGCCTCTTGGAACTATGACTGGTGGCCTTCTGTTGGCATTGTTTATTTATTGTCAATGTACTGTGTGATCTGTTTGTTTGCATATGTTTTATGTATATCCTGATGACTGCTGTGCACAAAACAAATTTCCGAAAGGACAAGTAAAGTATATATCTATCTATGTATCTATGTCTTCTAAAACATGACAGTTTTCTATGTCAGTGGTTCTCTCTCAAACTATTTCATGTCAAGGACACCCAGAATTATATGTAATTGGCCACCAACGCCCATCTGAAAATATGTTTTTCCAGGAACCCGCCCAGAAGCAAAGATTTGAGTTTAAAATGCTCTGAAAGATTATATATATATATTCAAAGATTTGTTAACGATTTTTTTCAAAAATAGCAGATCTACAAGCTTGTAGATCTGCTATTTTTCAACAGCTAAAGCATAACATAATGCTTAAAACACCAAAAGGGGTTCCCGCCCAGAATGGATTAACACATTTTGCACGGGAACCCCTTTTGGTGTTATATAGCATCATGTTATGCTTTAGCTATTTAAAAATAGCAGATCTACAAGCTCATAGCGCGCCACCGAGTGGCGCGCTATGAGCTTGTAGGTCTGCTATTTTTTTTTTTATCGAAGAACGACTGACATAGAAACATAGCTTTTTCAGAAAACTGTCTGGATGCAGAAGACATTTTTAGAATCTGATCTCAGGTCAGAATGGATTAAAGATACTCAGGGGATCAGTGCCCACTGCCCCGTGCACCTGTCAAACGACTTCACTGGAGTGACTTACGCCCACGGACACACCACACCACCAGAGGATATAAAGCTCCACTGATCTCCTTCCCCCACAGACATGATTTAGCCAGCCCCGACGTGGGACATCCTACCGCCCGCCATCAAAAGGGACGACTCCCTGCCGTCCTTCAAAACACCGCAGGTCCACCACCACCCCCGTGCGCCCCGAGGCCACGCGAGGCTAGCAACCGTACGCGGGTCATTAGCAGCTTTTCCGAGGCAGAGCAGACAGAAAGGCCCAAAGTAGACAGACGGGCCCAGCTGGAAACCTTTTTCCTGCAAGCATCCCATTAAATGATGACACATTATCCATCACAGGCAGGGGGCAACTGGCACACACACGCACGCATGCACGCACATGCACGCACGCACACGGACGCACGCACACGCACGCACACACGCACGCACGCACGCACACACACACACTTCAACATTTTAGCGTGCAATTTGTTTTTTTTATCCCCCCCAACCTGAAAGCCTGCGGACCCCCATGTGAAAAGCTATGCCAGGGACCCCATAATAGAAGCATTTGAGGACCCCCAGGTTTGACATGCATTACTCTACGGACCTCCATTGAATTAACCTGACGCTGCCAGATGAGGGCGGTATTGGGTAACCATGTTCCCAAACACAGCACTCATCTGGGATCTCTCAGGCAGTTGAGCTGACAAAAATCCGTTCCGTACCGGACCAATCAGCGTGAGCTAAGGGCGGGATATGTGCGAAACCGGACGTGAAGCTATATAGACACGTCAATATGATTGGTTGTGTTTGCACGCCCACACGGTGATAGACAGACGGTCCCATCCAATCATCTACCAAGTATCTTGAAAAAAAGGGACAGCCCCGTCATCGAATTTGCTTCCGCGATCCCAGATCCCAATAAGCTGTGAAACAAATTTGTGTAGCAAGCTTCTTTAATGACATTTCTAATCTCTGGGACCCCCAATTTATGTTGTAAAATCAATGTTAATTTAACTCTGAGTTCCATGTGTACACTCTCAGAGTTACAGACCCATAAGGGTTAATTTGGTTCCAAACTATCATTTAGCTGGGGACCCCCTGAAACTCCCTCAAGGACTCCTGGGGGTCCCCGGACCACACTTTGGGAACCACTGAGTTAGAGGGATCAAAGAGATGTGTTCCTCCATGCAACACCCAGTCAGCACTCTGCCTTTTAAGGCCACTTTTACACGAGAACACTTTCCATAGAAAACGGCAAGATAAAGTTATCTTTTGGCACAGGTCCGTTTTAGACTACAAGTGTTTTCGGGGGTGAAATTAAACGCAACAAAAGTGAAAACTCCTTCCTTCCAGAATGGAAATCTTTGAAAACGCTCCTCCGCCTTGCGTCTCCATGTAAACGGGCAAAACGATGAATCCGCAAGATGTGTGACATCATGGTTCACGTTAGGGCATTCACTTCTAGTGATTTTTACTATAGTTGACTAGTTGCCTAGTTTACTAGTCGACTAGTTTACTAGTCAACTAGAATGAGCAAGCGCTACCTCGCAAACGGCGGCACACAAAGACGTCTATATGCTTCTTGTCTTCGGATGCAAAATAATAGTGTTTTAATTACAAAAGTGCAAAAAACTCTAGCACAGACTAGAGTGGACGTTTCGGTCCTCAGATCGTCATCAACACTGAATGCAGGTTACTAAGTAGTATGGACCTATCAGAGGTAACTATGTTGGCTATAAGTATAGACAGTAGGCCTATCAGAGGTAACCATGTTGGCTATAAGTATAGACAGTAGGCCTATCAGAGGTAACTATGTTGGCTATAAGTATAGACAGTAGGCCTATCAGAGGTAACCATGTTGGCTATAAGTATAGACAGTAGACCTATCAGAGGTAACTATGTTGGCTATAAGTATAGACAGTAGACCTATCAGAGGTAACCATGTTGGCTATAAGTATAGACAGTAGACCTATCAGAGGTAACCATGTTGGCTATAAGTATAGACAGTAGGCCTATCAGAGGTAACCATGTTGGCTATAAGTATAGACAGTAGACCTATCAGAGGTAACCATGTTGGCTCTAAGTATAGACAGTAGACCTATCAGAGGTAACCATGTTGGCTATAAGTATAGACAGTAGACCTATCAGAGGTAACTATGTTGGCTATAAGTATAGACAGTAGACCTATCAGAGGTAACCATGTTGGCTATAAGTATAGACAGTAGACCTATCAGAGGTAACCATGTTGGCTATAAGTATAGACAGTAGACCTATCAGAGGTAACCATGTTGGCTATAAGTATAGACAGTAGACCTATCAGAGGTAACTATGTTGGCTATAAGTATAGACAGTAGACCTATCAGAGGTAACTATGTTGGCTATAAGTAGACAGTAGACCTATCAGAGGTAACCATCTGTCTAGGCAGGTGCACCCCACCCTCAGGTAACCAATGGTAATGAAGCATCAATCAGCCCGAAACGAAAACAAAATGCTAATTATCTGGCTGTCCTTTTCTACCAGACGAGAGCTTGATGGGGTAGAAATGATTCATGGTTCATGGTTGTTTTCTTGACAGAAGAAAGTTACAAAAACATCCTGGTATATGAAAGGAACACGTTGATGCATGATGAATAATGATGTCCTATAATTGGAGGGGTAATAGAAAGAAGGAAAAGAAATAAAAGAAAAAGGGAGCTTCTGGATATAGATTGACGTTTTTCTTGCCATGGCGACGAACGAACAGAGCTCTGGGAGCGTTTGGGTTATAGACTCCATGAATGTTACTCATTAATCAAAAGGTTAATTGCCCGCAGCCACGTGAAAACAAGCTCCAAACACGCCACGATGTAGAAGACATTTTTAGAATCTGATCTCAGGTCAAAATGGGAAAAACAACAACACAAAAAGTTAAAATATGGAGACAAGATAAGTTTGTGGCTGACAGCAGCGATATATACTTTGTCCACCAGTGCGTGGGAGCCAAACATCTGCCATGGGTGGCCGATGGCTGCTGGGCGTCTCCACTGGTGACTGTGGCTGTGCTGCTGTGAGCCTGGGCGCTCAGCCACCACCAGCCTCCAGGGAGACGATGGCAGTTCACCTCTGGCATGAAACACACATGTCACCATCTGCTGCCCACGCAAAGAAAACAATGAGAGGCCCAAGGGCGGGCCAGTGTTTTTCTCTGTGTGCGTGTGCGTGCACGCGCGCTATAGAAGGTATGCACGTGACATCGTCATCAAACGCGGAAGTTATGCGGGAACATGATTTCAAAAACACAGGACATGAAGTCCAAAGTGCCTAGGGATTCTGCAAGGCAGGTGCGTCCTACTCCCTGAGCCAGGCTTGCACTTGACCGCATGCTTAAGGATGGAAGACTTGTGCACCATGATGTCGAGACAGCTGGACAGACACTTCACAGGGGTTGTCAAGTGGGGTGCTACTTTCACCAACGTTTCGCTGATTTAACCCCACGACGTCTCCAGTAGGCTCAGCAGTGCATTCTGGTGTCCCAGAAGCAACCCCCTCTGCATCTGCCCAGCCTGCTTATTTGGGAGACCAAAATAAGCCACTCAACTCATGTTGAGTGGCAGAAAAACTACTTTCTGGCCTTGATAGCCCATACATCTAAACAGAAAAGTCCTAACTGATTGCATTAAACGACGTTAAACTCACTTAGCCACTCACACAATCAATCAATCAATCAATCAGAAACAGGAAACCGGGATAGAGTAGCGAGGTATAGCGATGATTGAGTATATATGTGACCAGATTTGACTGAGAGACTGCCATCGCGCAAATTACAGCTTTTCACCTTTTCAAAATGAGTTAATAGCACAGGCAGACTCTTCACATATAGAGCATGTCTGAAATAAGTGTCAGAGCTGAAATCGACATGTAAATATGAAATAAATGCCCAAACATGTAGCTAGGTGTAATGTTAAGAGTCCACAGAAGTGAACCTTTTCAAGCCTGTTTTCTCAACTCGCTGTTTTCTGCAAGACATTAGTCTATAAGCCATATCTCCAAAACTGAACAACGAATATGTCAATTTGAAGCTATGATTCCCTGCTTTCATATGACATGAAAACACGAAAATTCTAAAGAATCCAATGGCAGCACCTCAGTCAAATTTACTCATATAGTCGCTTCTTTTGTGCTTGTTTTCATGGCTTGTTTCTATCACAAAAACTCCGCCAACATTGAACAGTATAGTATTGATCAGTACAGAGAAAGTGAATGCAAAGTAAATCAAGCTTCCAACACAGAGCTGTGCTTATGAGATGTGATGCGTGCTGAACGTACGCGTGTGTATACACAGCTCCACAGCATGTGTTAAGAGGATCATTACAGGGAAGAGGATCATTACAAGACGCTCAGCGCTCAGACAAGTGCATAAAACAACGCTCGGCTTCTCATCACAGGTGCGTTTTAATTGGGAGCCAGTCTGTCGGAACACGAGACGAAGTCACGCTTAACGTGGCGAGAGACTGAAAGAGCATAAATAGAACCAACCAGAAGAGTCTCTTCACATTCAAGTCACACAGGCCAAGATATGGCCTTCAACAGTGGTGGAAGAATGATGTATTTATTTATTAATAATAGAGTCCTTGAGCAAGACACTGGACCCCTGATTGCTCCCGATGTGCCGGTTGGTCTGTGCCTTGCATGCTTTCCTCCGGCATCGGTGTATTAATGTGTGAATGTAATGCACAAATCTATGTAAAGCGCCTTGGATAAAGGCGCTATATAAATGCACCATTTACCAACAGATGGAAAGAAAGAATGAAATAATTGTTGCACGATTGAGGAAGAGATCTATAGCGTTTGACCGGCCGTGCGGGTAAAACGCTGATGAACGCTCAGCATGGAGGCTTTTTTTGTTTAGTTTTTTCGCTACTTTTCCAGTGATCAATGGATTATCATAATCATATTACAGTAAGAAAACGGCTTGGGCGGAATTCGCCTTTAAAAAGCTGCACTATTTAACTTTCCTGTTCTGGCCCGGACTTGAACCCTCTGGTCTCCTGGGTGCATGTGCTGACATTTACACCACTGAGCCACTAGAGCCTGCCTGCGTGGCGCCTGCTCTGGGGGGAAATAGAATTGTGACCTTTCAGCTCAACATTCATGTCAAACCACTGCAGAAACAGGATGGCGTCAAACATCGAAGAGTATGTTACACTTAAATAGCTATAATTTAAGAGTATATTACAGTTTTAGGTGTAATTTAAGAGTATATATTTCAGTTGAAAAGGTGTAATCTAAGAGTATATTCCAGTTAAATCAGTATAATTTAAGCTGCAGATGTTTTCTGCTGTGAAACCCAGAGTGCTTCAGAAAAGGCTTCTGTTTGAACTATGAAAGGACTGGTATCCTGAACGCTCGTCTGAGCATATCACTGAATAACGGCTTTGATGGCGCTGCTAGAAATGTCTCTCACACACACAGTGTGCATGTGCACATGTCATGTTCAATATGAATAGATAGATAGATAGATAGATAGATAGATAGATAGATAGATAGATAGATAGATAGATAGATAGATAGATAGATAGATAGATAGATAGATAGATAGATAGATAGATAGATAGATAGATAGATAGATAGATAGATAGTTTTTATTAAAGTGTCCTACATCATAAGATGCCCAGCCCGCACGGGCTTACAAGACACTCACAAAATTGTACATATAATACATATACACAAATAGACAGTTACTCATGGATACATCGTTCTCCAACATAACTGCCATGCTTTCTCTATACATTTTCCAAAAACAAAAACTTCATTACTGAATATATATTCCAAATTATTAGAGTAAAAAGTATTTGCCACTGCAAAGGCAATACAGTATTTGCCTCTGAGAAGAAGTGTAGAGTAGAAGTATTAAAAATACTGCGAGTAAATTAAAAGTATAAAATGGTACTAAATCTATTTGATAATAGCAAATCTGCTATTGGATTACTGCATGTGTTTTATTGTATTAACATACTCTACCATACAGATTGTGTACGTTATATTGTATTAACATACTCTGTGCAGGAGAATGCTAAACGCACACCAGTCTTAGCAGTGGTGCCGGTCCACGGTAGAACAATCTAAATGTGAAGTCTTGAAAAGGTGGCCGCACACACTCGTAGTCGTAGCCAAAGTGCAGATACTTTATTGGAAAAGGACACGGAGAATAAAACCCAACGTTTTGGCAGATGCAACTGCCTTCTTCAATAGAGAGAGAGAGAGAGAGAGAGACAGAGACAGACAGAGACAGAGAGATATTATTACAGATTGTATACGTGGTTATATTTTTCATTAACATACTCGAACATACATTTTTATTTTGTCCAATCTGTATAGTAAACGGGTTACATAATACGGCTTAAGAGTACAGTACTTACAGTACAGTGCTGGCATAAATCAAGTTCGAGCTGTCAGTGCAGTGCAGCCAGTGTGTGTGTGTGTGTGTGTGTGTGTGTGTGTGTGTGTGTGTGTGTGTGTGTGTGTGTGTGTGCGCGTGTGCGCGCGTGCGTGCGGTAGAGCCGCTGGCTGCAATGGTTGATGTGTGGGCAAAAAAAAGCACCCATGGGAGCCAGCATCAGGTGATGGAAGACAGTGATTATGTGCCTCTAGATGGCTAAAGGCAACACGCCCTGCTATACAGCTGCTCTCACACTACAGAGGCAACACTAACTCTAACTCTATTAGCTACGTAGCTTCTAGAGCCGTGGTGTTCTCAGCCTTTTCAGGGTGTGTGACCCCCCCCTAAAAATAATCATATTTCAACTGGGGACCCCCCACATAACAGGGCCCCACACTGGGGACCCCCCACATAACAGGGCCCCACACTGATAAGCACTTGGAATTCTAGGAGTTGAAGGCATTACATTTAGTTTGACTCCAATCAATCAATCAAACTTTATCGTCACAACACATTACAAGTAGCATGGGTGAAATTCTTGTTGTGCAGGCACTCATTGCAGTTACAACAATTAGAGCTACACAGCTGCAGCCATATTTCGGCGCTGCCCTCAGCTTTCTTGCATCAGAAAAAAAGATCCAGATGTCTTATACATTTAACACACTGAGGCACAATAACCCCCAATTCTGGTAATAAGGGTCTAACCAGCAGGATAAGAACCTGATGAGCAAGTCGGCTACCCAGCACCAGAATGCCTGTCCGAGGATGCGACCGCCTTCTTCAGAAGCAAGTTAGATAAATATTGTGGAAAATATGTCCAAAACTGGGGGAACAAAACACAACAAGTTTCTGTTATTGTGTTATCTTTTTCGCTCAAATGTCTGACTGCACCTCATGCTGTTTACAACGATGACTAATAAAGTATTCAATCATTTAATGGCGGTCTGGGTATATGGAAATTTGTGTAAATTTCGTCCAGCTTGTTGTTTATGCGCTGAGTGACCCATTTTCTGTGTCGCAAATTATTCTAAAAACGATCATGCAAAATAACCATAATGAGCTCGAATCGTGATCAGGCCTAAATAGACACTTGTGAGAATTGTTCGGGAAATATGCCAGCCAGCCAGCCGTGTTGCCAGATTGTGCAAGAGAAAACAGGCGGCCGGGGTCTACAGCAACAAGCGCAAAAGAAGAACACACAACATCCCTGCGTTGTGTTAAAGCGGTGGCGGGCGGCATTGCACGTTGCCACGTCAGCTGTTGTGCTCGTGCGGCTGACCACCGCGGTCAGGTGAAAGACTGTCCCTCGTGTCCCTGACTGCAAGGCCAAGCAGGTGACCACCACCGTGGTCAGATGAAAGACTGTCCCTCGTGTCCCTGACTGCAAGGCCAAGCAGGTGACCACCGTGGTCAGATGAAAGACTGACCCTCGTGTCCCTGACTGCAAGGCCAAGCAGGTGACCACCGTGGTCAGATGAAAGACTGACCCTCGTGTCCCTGACTGCAAGGCCAAGCAGGTGACCACCACCGTGGTCAGATGAAAGACTGACCCTCGTGTCCCTGACTGCAAGGCCAAGCAGGTGACCACCGCGGTCAGATGAAAGACTGTCCCTCGTGACCCTGACTGCAAGGCCAAGCAGGTGACCACCACCGCGGTCAGATGAAAGACTGTCCCTCAGGGGCACGGTGGCACAGTTGGTAGTGCTGTCGCCTCATAGCTAGAAGGTCCTGGGTTAGATTCCCGCTCTGGGCGCTGTGGGTGCTGGCGGCGTGTTTCCTCCTCCGTGTCATCAGTGCCCATACCCGAAGGAGGGGTTGGCGAAAGGGCCTTTCTGTGTGGAGTTTGCATGTTCTCCCCGTGTCCCATAGGGTAGGTACCCTCACAAAAAACATGCAGTAATCCTGGTCACTAAACTGCCTCCCCCTGGCCAGCCGGGGCGCCTGATGGAGGGGAAAGGAACTGGTTGGAATAACGTGTTCCTTCCACGCGCTACGTCCAACCAGGGAAACTCACCCCTGTCAGGTGAAAAGGAGCAACTTGGACACTCAGGCATGAAGGAAGCATGAGTTCAAGTCCGTTGCTCTCCCCTTGTCCCCCATATATGGAGACTAGGTTGGTGGAGGGTGTGTAGAGCCCAGGATCACATTAGATGATTGACACAGGGGTGAAAAATGGGTTACAAAATCGTGGGATAAAGTATATATATAAAAAAAAAGAAGAAAGACTGTCCCTCGTGTCCCTGAATGCAAGGCCAGGCGGGGGATCAGCCGACCGTGTTGTTTGTTAAGACATTTAGGACGGGAACGCAGTCGTGTCATTTTTAGCGTTTAAACAACCATAACTGTTACACTTTAGCTGTTGCAAAAATAGCAGATCTATAAGCTCATAGCGCGGCACCGAGTGCCGCGCTACGAGCTTGTAGATCTGCTATTTTTTTTTAATCGTGAAAATGGCGGCACAAATCTTTGAATATATATGCTTTCACACACAGCGAACGCTTTAAACTCAAACCTTTGCTTCTGGGGGGTCCCTGGAACAACATATTTTGAGATGGGGGGTCCGTGGCCAAATACATATAATTTTGGGGAGCCTTGACATGTAAAACTTTGAGAACCACTGACAGTTTTCTGAAAAAGCTATGTTTCTGTCAGTCGTTCTTTGATTTTTCAAAAATAGCAGACCTACAAGCTCGTAGGGCGCCACTCGGTGGCGTGCTATGAGCTTTTAGATCTGCTATTTTTCAATAGCTAAAGCATAGCATAACGCTAACACCAAGAAGGGTTCCCGCCCAAAATGGGTTAAATGCGATAATCAGCAGAAAGTGACCCAGCAGATGATGGATGTCTATACGGCTCCAGAGAGCCTTCGACTGGACGCCGGGAGAGCAAAGATTAACGTTACACTCCATTAGACATGTCATAATATACGTCCTTCCCCCCTCTATACCTCTCCTCCCCCTGCATGAGAGAGACTACAAATTCTACCACTCTTTGGTGCTGGATTCATTCCACGCTCGGTGTGGCGAGGAGACACTTGCATCGTGAGATACAGGAGCTAGTCCTCGTCTTGGTTGGGTGGAGATACTGGGCTTGTGAGTTACAGGCAGGACTACTTGTTTACTGGTATAAGTTAAGGTCTAGATGTGTAGATGGAAGCGTATAGGGAGAATGGGAGATCTTGCACAGGTGGTGGCCTAAAGAAAATAGAACCGCTGGTTCATAAAGTACCCCCCAGGGGGTCCTTGAGGGGTGGTGGGGGGTGCACCAGGGGGTCCCCAGAAAAAGGAGGAGCAGTGGAACTACCTTTAAAGACCTTTTTTTCCTCCACGGCTAGTGAGTTGTGAGCTCACTGTGAGAGCTTGTTAATCTGCTTTTTTTTAATGATGTTGACTAATCTTGACAATCCTCTGTTATGGGGGGTGGTACAAAATATTTTCAGGTGTGTGTGTGTGTGGGGGGGGGGGGGGTACGTAATCAAATCTGGGAGTCCTTGACATGAACATGTCTAACCACTGAATTCGATTTTTTTTGTCCACTCAAGGACTTGAATTAGTCAACGCAGTCAATGCCATTCTCCGGTCTCCTCTCTCTCCCTTATGACACCCGACTGCTTCAGTGGCTAATGGGAAAAGAGGACCAGTGTACTATCTGTGTGTGTGTGTGTGTGTGTGTGTGCGCGCACACACACACACACACACACACACACACTCACCCCCACCAACTTGGCCCCTGCTTTGTTTTGATGGTATAAATATTATCGCGTCAAAACCGTGCCATAAATCATATCACTTCAAAGCGGCCGTACCTCAGTGGGTAGACAAGGGGAATATTCGGAAGGTTGCCGGTTGGTTTGACCCTGCATGGCCGTGCATGGTGGAAAGTAACACGATGTACTAAAGTACTGATGCTTGAGTACAATTATGAGGCTGAGCTGCTTTTACTTTAAGTAGCCTTGCCGAGCCATGAGGCCCATAGGGGCAGGAGCCTATCTCCTGTTTATGTAGCGTGAGGCAGCTTGATGTACAAGTACACCCCCTGGACATGACGCTAGTATGTCGCAGGGACTTACCCCCAATCCAACCCTTGATGCTGAGTGTCAAGCAGGGAGGCACTGGGTCCCATTTTTACAGTCTTTGGTATGACCCGGCCGGGGATCGAACCCCGACCTCTCAGGGCGGACACTCTAACCACAGTAATGGAGTAATGGAGTAATTTCCTTTTTTTTAACCCAGTAATAAGGAAGCATCTGTGCAACCAAGTCAACTGTCAAATAATGTTTTCCTGCAAGCATGCCACTGCTGACAACTGAAACCTGAATGAGACATCAAACTGGTACAATATATATATATGAACATTTCATGTCACAACATGGCAAAAATAAACTATATTGTTGCTGTAATGAAAATATGATCAACACTTTTGTTAACCACTTGAACCCCAGCATGCCAATTCTGGGGGGAAGGGGGTCAACAAAAACAGGCAATCTACAAGCTCACAACACGGTGTGGAGAAAAGCAAGAGCGAACTAAGTGTGCTCTTTACAGGGTACAGTAATAATAATATATACGATTTATATAGCGCTTTTCTGGGTACCCAAAGTCGCTTTACAGAAAGAAGTTCAGACATATTTATTAGAAAACTATTAAAACTATTTAAAAAGGTTTAAAAGGTTAAAAACTAGAAATCAAAATCAAAAGAGGGACAAACAAGAAGGGGGTGTGTATGTGTGTGTGTGTGGGGGGGGGGGGGGTTATGTAGGGAAAGCCAGTTTGAAAACACCTTTTTTGAGTGTGCTTTTGAACATTTCGAGGGTGGGGGCAGCTCTGATGTGAGTTGGGAGTGAGTTCCAGAGAGAAGGGGCAGCCACTGCGAAGGCCCTGTCTCCCCATGTCCGTTTGTTGGATTTGTGGGGTTCCAGTAGGTTGGCAGTGCTTGACCTGAGGGAGCGGGAGGGGACATGGCAGTTGATGAGTTCAGAGAGGTAGAGGGGGGCCTGGTTGTTGAGGGTTTTGTAGGTGATGGTGAGTATTTTGAAGTCAATTCTGGACTTGACTGGGAGCCAGTGGAGTTCACGGAGGATGGGTGTGATGTGGTCCCTGGATCTGGTGAGCAGGCGGGCGGCGGAATTTTGAACATACTGTAGTTTTTTGAGGACCTTGGTGGTGACGCCATACAGGAGGCTATTGCAGTAGTCGAGTCTGGATGTGATAAATGCATGAATGAGTGTTTCAGCGGCAGTGTGGGATAGCATGGGACGAAGGCGGGCAATGTTACGGAGGTAGAAAAAGGCGGTTTTGGTGATCTGGTTGACATTTCACTAGCATAGACGGCTTAAGTGGTGCCGGATATGCAGCTCAGCAAAACTGAATTGATCCCAATTAAATTAAAATTACTTTTTTTTTATACGATAAATGATAACGATTATGGCCCCATGCCTCCCGGTGTACATGACTGTCTGAACTGGACCTATTCCATCCCATGTGTGTGATCTCACCCCCAGCTCCAGGCCTGTGGGCCACACGCAGCGCTAGCTACGCGCTAATTAACGTACTCTTCTTGGCAGTTGTCTTTGTTTTCCATAAACATAACATACTGACTGATCTGCATGTACCTTCATATGTGTTCCCTGCTGGTTCGGTGCTGCTGTTCATCATTATCACATATGCATGCTGGTATTGCCTGTTTGTTTTTTGCTTAGTAACATGGTTTTATTGTGCAATGGGGTATATTTTTCCCCATATGAACTCTAGGGTTGAAACAGTGGGGTGGGAGCTATCTTTGGGAGAGCTTTTGTTCTGTTTTGTTTTGTTTTGTCCTGTCTGTGTGTATGGTTGTACTGTTGTATTGTTTTGTGAACTGTATTATACAATGTATCTGTGTTGAGGACCCCGTCTAAAATACCATACCATCAGGCAGTACTGGTCGTGCCTGCTGGCTGTTCTCAAACCTTCTCCTGTCAAGAACCCCTAAAGACTAAATTAATGTGGATTTGGCTGCGGAACCCCATCACAAAGAAAAAGGACCCTGCATGCATACAATATTTGTGCCCAAACTTATTTTACTCAAGACTCAAAAGAGAAATGCGGCGTCTACCCGTGACCCAAAGCGGTGAAAATAGCAGATCTACAAGCTCACACGTCTGCCTTTTTCACGACTTCTTAAAAGTGTTTGTTATACAAGTGTTTGTTATGTAATTTTGAACTTAATTTAATTTCTGAACATGTTAAGATGTTTTTCTAGGAAAGAAAATTAAATGTACTCGCCGTGACCCATTATAATGGGCCCACGACCCACACATGGGTCCCGAAATAATGATTCAGACTAGTGATGCTCAATATAATCGGTAGCATATCGAAATCGGCTATATTGGCCATATCGGTATCGGATCTGTCTCAAAATAATACTAATATAATCCTTATATCGGAATCGGTCAGAATCGGTATCGGCTTCTGTGTGGAGTTTGCATGTTCTCCCCGTGTCCCCTAGGGTAGGTACCCTCACAAAAACATGCCGTAATCCTGGTCTCTAAACTTCCTCCCCCTGGCCAGCCGGGGCGCCTGATGGAGGGGAAAGGAACTGGTTGGAATAACGTGTTCCTTCCACGCGCTACGTCCGGCCGGGGAAACTCCCCCCTGTCAGGTGAAAAGAAGCAGCTTGGACTCCTCATGCATAGAAGGAGGCATGATGTCAGTCCACTGCCCCCCCCAGGTTGGCAGAAGAAGTGTAGCGCCCAGGATTACATTAGATAATTGACACTGGGTGAAACATTTAGTAAAAAAAAATATCGGTATCGGCAGATATGACCCTGCAAATAATCGGAGATCGGATATCTGTCATAATTTCATAATCGTGCAGACGTGCACCGCTTTTGATGAATTGAACAAGGTGGACCCTCTTGTAAACAAGTGTAATTGGGTCGTCCACTCACAGTTAAGTCTTTGTATTGAGTTTGTGCTTGAAATGTACTGTAATTCTGCAAACCGTTAATAAATATTTCAATCAATCAATCAATACTACAGACCATGAATGCAGCTTTTCGTGAAAGAAATACAAATGCTCCCTTTCCATGCCGTACCTGAACACAGCATTTCCCCCAACTCTCATGAACTTGAGTGAGATTATCTACTGGACAGCTCGCCTCGGAGGAGCCACGACATAAAAATTATAATACACATTGTTGTGTGTGTGCGTGCGTGCGTGCGTGCGTGCGCGCACGCGCGTGCGTGCGTGTGTGTGTGCGTGTGTGCGCGTGTGTTTAGCTTTTGCTTTACGATCCATTTTTCAGATGGTGAATAAAAGTGTGCACGACATGAGTGTGGTGAATGATGACCGTGTGTGTGTGTGTGTGTGTGTGTGTGTGTACACACACTGGTCCTCTTTTCCCATTAGCCACAGAAGCACTCGGGTGTCATAAGGGAGAGAGAGAGGAGACCGGAGAATGGCATTGACTGCGTTGACTAATTCAAGTCTTTGAGTGGACTACAAAAATCTAATTCAGTGGTTAGACATGTTCATGTGAAGGACTCCCAGTCCCCACATTAATGATGTACCCCCCCACCCACCCCCCCCCCCCCCCCCCCCCCCCACACACACACACACACACACACACACACACCTGAAAATATTTTGTGCCAGGGCGTGCGTGCGTGTGTGTGCGTGCATGCATGCGTGCATGCGTGCTTGCGCGTATCACATTCATTCATCCACTTATTTATTAATCCATCCATTAATTTGTTCCCTCATTCATCCATCCATCCATCCATTCATTAATGTATTTCATATTCATATTCATAGCTCTAGGTTCCAGTTAGATTCACGGTGAATGAAACCGTCTTGGATCAAAGCCAGTGTGCAAGCAGCCAATGATTAGGGCTGTATAGCCTACTGCAAGTCTGCCATTCAACAAACTGAACATGAATGAGAATACTGTTCATATGCAGGCTGTATAATACAGTCACATGCACAGATATCCTTCCTGTAGGCTACATGTTCCCATTCAGCAATATAGCCAAACACCTCTTCCTTCATCAATTTCCCCTCTGGGATTAATAAAGTATTTTCCATTCCATTCCATTCCTTTTTCCATAAATTGATTACCCAAACTTCAGCATACAAGACAAGAGTATAGACTCACACTCTTATTTCATATTTATTTCATAGGATAATAATAATAATAATAATGCAATGGTTTTGCACATACAGTCAAGTCTTAGCAGACCTTGTATTGAATTGTGCTTTCCAATGAACTGTGCTTTAATTCTACAAACTGTTGATAAAACGTTCAACCAATCAATCAATCAATCAAGGTTTCCAACCCGACCGCAACGTCACATGTTTCAGCAACGCAGCGCTTTGTGTCGACGGAGCCCATTCATCACAACCAACCAGGCGTCTCCTTCGATGTGGAAACCAACCGTGTGGCTTTTTATTCACTTCAATATCAATACCAACACAATCCATCAATCGTCAACCCGAAGAAAGAACAGCTTTTTACGCAACATGAGCGTGCGTCGGCCGCCGTGCCTACAGCCAGGTATACGCCCGTCGTCCACTACTGATGATATTCACACGGCTGCCATCTTGCCAGCAAAAAATAAATAAAAAATCCACAGTAGACATTTTATGAGCTATACTTCCTGTCGAGAAATTCCTTGCAGATGATTATTTTCGAAGTATCAGAGTATGGAAGCGCTCGTTATCAGCAAAGCAAGTTAAGCAACCTCCTGCTGCCTCCTGCATTATGTGCACATTCAAAACAGGGCCGTTGAGTGATTGTCAACGAGCGCTTCCAAACTCCAGCACTTAGAAAAAAAAATCATCTGCAAGGAATTTCTTGAATTAGGAAGTATAGCTCATAAAAGGTTTACGGTGGATTTTTATGAAACAAACACTTTTACAGATTGAAAGGGGATAATTCAAGCTTTCCCTAAAGCTGCAATGTTGGTGATTTTAATATAATTAGAGAGGACTTTTCTGTTTGGATGAATGGGTTGTCTATGGGAACTTGGGAAGTGTCACCTATAGGTTTCACCTTGCTGGCAAGATGGCAGCCGTGTGAATAAGGCTAATAAGGCTAAACCAGCCATGTCCGAGTGACAGCAAACACACACCCACACAGCACAGGCACGCACGCACATGTCAGACATTCCGCATGCCTGGTCCTCCAGCTGCACTGTACGGTCCGAGTCCAACGGAATCATTTCAATTTACAGTAGCCAGTGCCACCACTGTATGCCGTTACGCAATAAATAGAGTGCGTGCGAGAGAATTAATCCCTGCCACTCTAAACCAGCCATTCTCATCTCAACCTATTTATTTCCCCCCCAAGGAAGGACCCACCGTCACATAATCATCAGAAAACAGATCATATTTTTATTTTTTTTGTTATTTAAGTTATATCGATATTATTCGGTCGAGGATGCATTCACTCGTGTATAGGCTATGGTGAAGAAATAGGGGTTAGGAACTTAGGGTATTATTTACGACGAAAAACACGCATAAAGTTGAAGTAGATACTGTACGAGGCTAACTGTGATATTAAAATAGCTGGAGACGAGATCCCCCCCCCCCCCACCCCTTCATCATAGTGTTGAGATTGAGAAACAGTGGACAGACAGGAAAAGAGAGCTGAGCATCCACCCATTATGGAATAAACAACAGCCATATAAACCATCTTTACACGCGTCAATTTACCCCATAAATCCCCCTTAATGTCATAAGAGAGTACAAAAATGTGGTTCTATATAGGCTAGTGTGCACTCTTCTGAGACAGTTACATTCACTCCCATTTATCATCCATTCATCACCAAATGCCACTCATATACTTCTCCTGTAGGTTATTGTTCCAAATATTATCAATAATCTAGCCTTGGATCAAGACTATATATTTTATTTATTTTTTACATTTGCATATGACCATATGACCATAGATAGTGAAAGTAAAAGTCACTATGACCCGATCACATAAATCTATGATAGTCGGCTAACAATAATCATAACTTCACCGACATTCCATTCAATACAATAACTTACTCATCGTACATAAATAACAACAACTACTTACTTTTCATGGCTGACATTCTCTTCGATATCTCCCAGTGCCGTGGTGGTGGTGGTGGGGCTGGTGTCGGGGTGACAGCAGCAGCAGCAGCAGCCCGCCACCACATGCCGCCGATGGAGCTCCGCGAGGCGGCCGTTCTCCTCGCACAGCTCCGCCACCTGGAGCTCCAGCGCCTGGATGCGGTGCTTCTGCTGCTCCAGCAGCCGCTGCTGGGTCTCGATGATGTTGTTGAGCTCCGTGAGGTACTCCGCCGCCTTGCTGGGGTTCTCCGCCGTCTCCCCGTCCTGCTCCATCACGGCCGGGTGGAAATAGCGGTGGCTCTGGTGGTGGTGGTGGTGCGCGTCCATTTGGCGACGGAACCTGCGGTGGGTTTTTTAGGTTGTTATTCCAGACAGACTGCGCCGAGCGTCGGTCCTCCTCCCCGGCGTCCCTCCTCCTCCATGGCTGGTCGGGTCGGTGTGTGGTGGTGTAGCCTCGGCCGGGGAAGCGAACCCGCTCAACCCGGGAAGCCCTAGGGGTCCGCAACCGGGTCCGAAGGCGCGTGCGTTTACTAGTCGACTAAAGAGCGAGCCTCGACAGCGAGCAGTAACGCTGCACAGTTATACAGGGAGAGGGACTGGAGAGGCTGCTCGGGTTGTTTCTCTTTCTCTACCCGCTGCTGTCGACGTCCAACCCGGGTCTTCTGGTGGCGCTGCGCCGCCAACCCAGCACCACACACACACACACCCTCAACTCCGGAGTGTTCCTTTAACTCCCCCCCCGGGACGCAGAGCGCACAAAATAGGCTATGCGACCATTGTTGACAACTTGGCACACTAAGAACTGTGTGGTTCTTCTTCTCAATCTCAACCACCGCGTTTCATTTCATTAAGGGGGGAGTGGGAGTCGGACCCCCCACGTTGAATGCATTAGCACACGGACAGACGGACCCCCATTTGATACAATAAGTATTATATTGTATCTGTCAGTCACGGGACGCGTGTGTGTGTAGAGTAGTTCACTGTTTCTATATTAAATCCACACACGACGTCAGTTTGCGTTCATAATAGTGCGCTTCCGCTTTCCCAAAACACACAAAATGGGAGGTCCACTCAACAGGTAGTTTCATTGGTTGGTTGGTACTGATTACTTGCACCTGCGGCTGCGGCCATGATTATGCCACAACAGGATTCCCAGCCTGTGGAACCTCCAATCTAAGGTTTGAGCCAAAATAAATTGCAATAGTTCAGTTCAGTTCAGTTTTTATTAGCCCTACCCTACCCTAGGGTCATCCAAATAACATATTAGAAATTGTTGTATTGAAAAATTGTATTGATTGATTGATTGATTGATTGATTGATTGATTGATTGATTGATTGATTGATTGATTGATTGATTGATTGATTGATTGATTGATTGATTGATTGATTAACAGTTTGCAGAATTGCAGTACATTTCAAGTAGGCTACAACTCAATACAACTGTTTCTGAGTTGACGACACCATAAACTTTATTATGGCATAAAGCATTACACTTGTTTACAATAGGACCCACCATTTTCAATTCATCAAAACAATTAGAGACGTATTAATCTATACAACTATATATATAGTCAAAACAGGAAATCATGGCAAAATTCAGGGGTTGAAAGTTGGGGTACCATTAAAAACCTCTATTACCCCCATTTGAGAAAAACACTGCTCTTGTTTGTGCTGCTGCTAAGTTCACACAATGTTGTTTCATTAACTCTGAGAGCGTACAAATGAATAAATGAACACTGAGGATTTTTACCGGTGTACAGTAGGCTTAAATCACAGCAGAAAGCTGTACAGTAAATTACTGTACAGCTTTCTGCTGTACAATGTTGGCACGGGTGCCAACATTGGCACAGTGGAGGGTTATCACAGAAGTTTTTATTTTTTATTTTATTAAATATTCCTCAAAACTCAAAAGGTTTTGTCAGTTCAAATATGTCCACTCACATATAAAAATTACTTCCTGCACATATTGTACATTCATTCAAACTTCTAACTCATGACTGGGGAGGAATTCTGGTACATACTGTAGGTGGGCTACTGCTCTGAGTTTAATAATCATTACATCCTGATGTGAAAGAAAATATTTCTAAGGTTATGTGTATCCTATGGACAATCAAAATCAGTTGGGAATATTTAATTTTGATGGTGGTGTCATAATTATATATGGCACACTGACTATCATGAAAATGAAAAAAGGGCACTTCATGTGAAAAAGGTTGCAGACCCCTGCAGTAGATATTGAATGGCAATGTAATTATGGTGGTAAACATTGCTGTCCTCTAGTGGTGGGATTGAGAACACACTCAGCTGTTGGCTTAGATTCAAATCTTTGTTTTTTTTCCCTTTTCCATTTCAGCAGATGGACAGTAATGGGGATCAACTTATCAAACAACAAAGTGCCAAGATGTGCACTGCATTAATTCACATATGCATGCATGCACGCACAGTCGCACACACACACACACACACACACACACACACACACACACACACACACACACGAAGCTCAACTCACAACATGACACATTGTGTAGTTGGAGATCTATTTTTGGCTAATGTTCCCCACTGGTCCAAGTGATATTAACATAAAAATGAAAAATAACGCGCGCGCACACACACACACACACACACACAGATTAGAATAGCAATACAGTGCAGAGTAAATAAATAAAAAAAACGGCATCAAACAGAGAGTTTCTGGGCTGTGATGTAAGGTAACAGAGAGTTGTAGCAGACCTGCTACTTGTCTGGGACTTTGTTCCAGACGGATCAGAGGTTGCCGTGGTAACGGTGAAATAATCATCCTCCCATCTGTGATGAAAGGAAGACTTGAATTAAGGACCATCATCGTGGCGTTCATCACCTCCTCCAACACTGGAAAGGTGCCTACCAGCATGTGCACTTAAGCCTCTCCAGCCGATCCAAAATGCAGCAGCTCGCTTGGTCTTCAACCAGCCAAAATTCTCACATGTCTCCCCCCTGCTCCGCTCCCTCCACTGGCTCCCGGTCGCTGCCCGCACAGAATACAAAACTCTGATGCTGGCATTCAAAGCAACCAAAGGTATGGCTCCCCCATATCTTGCAAGTATGATTGAACCCTACAAACCCTCCCGCGCACTCAGATCAGCCAACGCAGGGAAGCTGGAAGTACCCTCACTAAAAACGCCGGGACAACGCTCCACACGTCACAAACTCTTCTCCCTTCTGGCTCCAAAACTGTGGAATGCACTTCCCATTGCAGTCAGAACTGCAGCATCACTCCCAATCTTCCGCCGTAGCCTGAAAACCCACCTTTTCAGACTCCATCATGGCCCACTTACCCTAACCCCTTAGATAGCATTTCTGTTGGCTTAGATAGCATTTGACACAGACTTATAGCATGTTATGTAGACAGCACTATAATTGTATTGTATATAGTCATAGCACGCCATAGTACATATGTATAGCATAGTAGTAAATATGTATAGTTTATATGTATAGTGTATGTATAGTTTCATTATATAGATATTCCACTGTTACTTTAGCTTACGCATGTTTCATGATAAATGCTTTTATGTGATGTATTCCCATGCTTTTGTTCTTGCTAAATGCCTAAATTGTAAAATTGTAAATTGTGTTCTAGTAACTATGAGAGTGTATGATAATGATAATGAACTTTATTTATATAGCACCTTTTCAAAACAAGGTTCCAAAGTGTTAAAAAAGGTTAAAAAAAAACTAAAAAACTAAAACTAAAATCAAAAACTACAACAACATATAGCAAGTCACAATCAGGAGCCGTTTGAAAACGAGAAACACAAAAGGAAAAGAAGACAAATAGCAGCAGTTGAATATGTACAATCTCCTATAGAAAGGGTAAAAAAACATTCTGTGTAATGGTGAGTTAAACACAGGCACAGATGGTGCTAACCTGACTTACATGCACCGGTAGAGCATTACATAAACTATAGGTGCCCAAAGGCCCGATCACCTCTGGTGACCTCTGGTATACGCAAAGTATATTCACACATCCACTTCGTTCAGATCCAAGTACGTTGGACACTATAACCATTAACCTGACCGGTTATGTGGCTCTCACACTTTCAAGATTTTTCAAAAAATGTTCAAAAATAACAGAACAAGCTCGGAGTGTGGCGCGAAGTGTCAGCTTGTATATATCTGCTATTTCTGAATAGCCAACGCAAACATCAAAAATGATGCAGATGCTCGCCCATTATAGTCTCTAAGCCAGCTAGGGTGTCTGCAACCTTTATTTCTTCACCCGATGCCCAAATTATCTCTAAACCAGCTAGGGTGTCTGCAAACTTTATTTCTTCACCCAATGCCCATTGTGCCAGCTAGGGTGTCTGCAACCTTTTTGAAACAAAGTGCCATGTTTTATTTTCTAGGAAGTCAGTGTGCCATGTCATGAATTTTAATGCCAACACATAAAAGAAATCCAACATATTTTGATTAACCACGAATATAACCTTTTCCCTTCTTTTTAAATATCTTCTGACTGTCACATTGTTACAATGATCATTAGACCCAGAGCAATATACCCTCCAGTCATGAGTTATAATTAATGCACTGTTGTTATGTGCATTGTTATGTGCAATTATCTGCAGAATGTAATTTACATACAAATGTGAGAGACTTTATTTATTTATTTTATGCCAGCTAGTGTGCCAGACAGTGATCACCGATCACCCTCCTTTGTGCACATGTTGGTGCCAAATGTTGCTTACCCCCTGGTCTAAGCTGTTGCTTACCCCTGGTTACCCCTGTTTACCCCCTGGTCTAAGCTGTAATCCTGGTACTCTCCCTCTGCTAACCTGGGGAGAGCCCCGAACTGAGCTCATGCTTCTTATAGCGTCAGGCTCTATGCCATGAGGAGTGAGCAGGCCGCTTCTTCTGACAGGGGTAAGTGCCCGGTATAGGATGTAGTGCGTGGAAGGAACACGTTATTCCCACCTTCCTATCCCCTCCATCATGGCTGACCAGGGGAGGCATGTGTTTTGTGGGGGTACCTATACCCTAGGCCCTAGGGCCCCCTAGTACCCTGTGGGGGTACCTATACCCTAGGCCCTAGGGGTATAGGTACCTCCACAGGGTACTAGGGGCCTATAGGGACATGGGGAGAACTTGCAAACTCCACACGGTTTTAATGGGTTAAAGGACGACATAACACATAACATAACCCATTTTTCAACCTATCTTCAAATGCGATTATGTTGGGGGGGTCGCAGCCTGAAAGGTGTTGAG